>NW_024721410.1:0-23157 GCF_018991925.1 Homarus americanus | reverse complement strand
TAAGGTCGGGCCCACATCAACTGGCAATATAATCACATAAGGCGGATCATGACGATAACACATTTGTGCTTATTGTTTCATCAAAGTACTTAGGCAACATGTTAAATCTATTGTTTGTGTGAAAGTAAAAGGAGAAGCTGTACAGGTTGATCCACAATTCCTGTTTCAACATCTAACAAAAGCATCAGGGAGAGTGTAAGGCAGGTGAGTAGTGTAACCACCCACTGTACTCTCAAGGGTCTGGCCTAAGAAACACCTTATGGACTATGAGCTGTACACTGCTGCATCACATTAACCACTAGGAGTTGTAAACAAACACTCCAAAAGTGCCTTTATGGAGGAGACCGATGAATTTCAAAATGAACACTGTGACTCCTGTTTTCTCGGTAGGGTCGTCAAAATCCTTTGTCTGTTGTGTCATATCGTCTAACACAAAATCGTAAACATACTTTTTGGAGCGTATCTACATCTTACAGCATGATGACACTAAATGGCCGCCTTAAAATGTTATTCTCAAAGACTTAATTATCCAATGAAAAAATTCACCCACTAAAATTTAAGATCACGTTGAAGATAAACTCATTAAAGTTTTATACTGTACTATAATGGAAATTAAAGTTCACTCACTCGCACTCTTGGGCAGAAATTATAATTTAAGTTCTCATTTAGAACAGTCTTGGCTGTTTTTAGGTCCTGCTATGGTTACTGTCTGAGTCATAATCAACCTCACTTGGCATCTTCTATTTCATTTTGGCGCATTTCATGTTGGTGTATTTCATGTTTGTGTATTTCATGTTGGTGTATTTCATGTTGGTGATCACCTGCCACCCACCAGAGACTTGGGAAGGTTAGAAATAGTGTCATCTCTGTGTTTTATGACGTCTTCGAGGTTTATATCTTCACCTCACCTCCTGAACCACATCCTCAAGACGGACCATTTCTTACCCTGGTCGTCTTCTTAGCTAATCAGGCTTATTTAATTCTTCTCTCACAGCGCTGCGCCCCCTGGCGAGAAACTCTCCCTCATTTCTTGTAACTTTTAGAGAAGGAAAGTTTATTCTCAACTGGTTGTACAGATGAAGCGTCACAACTTCTCGATATCTTTGCTTTGTGATTATAATACCAACGTGTCTGAGTCGTGTATTTGTTTATAAACTTAATGGAATAATATTTACCCAAGTTTAAGAGGCACTAAAGACATTATAAGGGCTGGTTATTTCAAATTATCTGCATCTCTTGAATCACTTGAATCAGGAGTGAGAAAATGAAATTAAAACAAAAAAGAATTGTAAGTGAATGAAATATCGAAATCCTTGAAAAAACTAAATTTCTTAAAACAGTAATAGACTAAGACAGCAGTGGAAAGGAATGAAGATTGGTGGAAAAGAAAAGAGAAGACCGAAGGAGGAAGGTAAAAGGAGGGAAGATGGAGGGGTAAAATAAAGGGGAAAGGAAGATGAAGGGGGAAGAAATGAATGGGGGAGATGGAAGGGAGGAAGAAGGGAGGGAAGATGAAGGGGTAAGATGGAGGAGAAAGACGATGGGGAAAAGAAGATGAAGGAGAAGATGAAAGGTGGAAGATGAAAGGCAGGAAGCGACAGTGCAAAATAGATCGGCAAGAGACACAGTTGTACCAGAGGTGGTAAAAATATACACGAGGAAGGAATCAGGTGTGGCAATGTAATACACTCTCTCTCTCTTTCTCCCTCTCTCTCTCTCCATATTATGTTGCTCAGATTTCTCTCACTTTTTCTAAAAATACAAAACTCAACTCAATAAAGGCAACACATGTACTGTACTATGACTGCCAGTGTATTATAGCATCAACATTATTATATAAGAGTATATATTATACTTAAGCCCCCCCCCCTCACCCCCCCCAGATATCGCCGGGATGGTTAATCTTCAGGTGGGATACGCTGGGCGGCGAGGGGAGTGACAATCTACCTGTGTCATTAAGGTCTCTGTTCCCTTTTCCTGGGGCGACACTTCAGGTGAGTTATTATATAAAAAAGAGACTCACTTTATATAATACATGAAAAAATAACACCACCATTTAACTTACATAAATTAACACACAATACAGTACTGAATGCCTAACTAGCTTAGCTCCCCCCACCCCAGCCTCCCTTGACCGAGCAGGAGCGTGCTGTGTATGGCCACCACCCCAACCAATCACCTCGACTCAGCTAGGTGGACAGCCCACCTGCTATTACTCCCTACTACTTTACTTCCCGTTTCTATTCTTTCCTTCTCTCTTTCCTCTCCTCTCTCATGGCAAAGTCATTTCCCACTTTACTTCATCATCGTTACTCAGTAAAACAGCAGTAGACCACGACGCTTAACACTGTACCTGCCTGACTCTGGTGTTACCTGTACTGTGTTAATTGGCTTGAAGAACATACAACTTTAAAACGTGATATGAGTTGTTAATTTTCATAGGAAGATGAACTAGACAAAAAACGACCTTTATAACTAAATGTCAGACCAAATACTGTCAAGAGGTGTGAACAGCTTCCATATGGAGAGGAGAGGATCTTTAATTGAAGTCTAATGTGTCACTTCACGCAATAACTCTGTGGGGTGGACACATCGACAACACAAGAGTGACCGACATATAAACACTTCCGAGACAACGATAACTAATGACTTTTTTTGTTTGTCCTTTCAGAACAAAGTTCACTCCTGGGATTATCTCTCATAAACGAAGCATCACCAAGCACAAGCACCACACACCTGTATAGGTCTTCGGTATCGTCAACCATCAACTGTCTATATGCTAATAGTCCAGACAAAACCTTGCTTTTACTTTAACCCGGAAATAAACATCGACAGGTTTATTATAAATAATTATGACGACAGTAAGTTTTCAAGGTTCAAGTGTCCTTATTTCCTACCAATGGTTCCAGGAAAACCTTAAAACTTACAATTAATAAATAATTAAAGATTTTTGTTTCTTGTATCTATATATATAAAACAAAGAAGTATGTATTTTTGTTTGTGTGTGTGTTTGTGTGTCCGCACGAGAATCTCAGAAACTACTATACCGATCTGTAGTGATTATGGATGGTGTTATATGTAGTGATGATGGATGGTGTTATATGTAGTGATGATGGATGATGTTATATGTAGTGATGATGGATGGTGTTATATGTAGTGATGATGGATAATGTTATATGTAGTGATGATGGATGGTGTTATATGTAGTGATGATGGATGGTGTTATATGTAGTGATGATGGATGGTGTTATATGTAGTGATGATGGATGATGTTATATGTAGTGATGATGGGCGGTGTTATATGTAGTGATGATCTATCTTCTATCGATATAAAACAAAGAAGTATGTCTGTTTGTGTGTGTGTGTGTGTGTTTGCTTGTGTGTCCGCACGAGAATCTCGAAAACTACTCTACCGATCTGTAGTGATGATGGATGATGTTATATGTAGTGATGATAGATGGTGTTATATGTAGTGATGATGGATGGTGTTATATGTAGTGATGATGGATGATGTTATATGTGTTATAAGTGTTCTAAATAACATGGTAGATATTACTGAGCCTTCATCAGGGTTGGTGCCTCCCTCCAGGTTCCCAGAGGTACAACTATTGGTGACATTTTCTTATTCGATGGCAGCAGTTGAGTTAGATTCATTGGTTGGGAGGTACAGCCAGAGTGTAAGTAGCTGTGGAAGTTTCGCGCTCCCTGATGTCGCCCAAATTGTCATAATTGAAGGTAACTGACTTGGCAACGGTAGTGCGTACGTTGGTCTTCTTAAGGATAGAGGCGGGTTGTTGGTCGGCAACATTGGATAGAACAATGAACTCAGCAGCTTAGCGGTCAAGGTTGTTCAAGGTACCATGGGCACTGTAGTAGTTAACTTCCAGTTTGTTAGTTGATTTTCGGCTGCAGCCAATGCTGTCACCATCCAATCGTCCAACAGCCTTATCACAGGAGGCTTCGTCAAAGTATCGGATGTATGCGAAGCCATAGTGTTCATTTTTGTTGTCTTTTGCGGGCATCACAAATAGGTCGATTTGTCCACATTCCTCAAACAATGGTCGAATCTGCTTAGGGGCCACACCAGGGTAGATGTTTGTTGCAACCACCACAAAGCTGGTGTCGAAGTCTACAACGAAATCCTTGCAAGCCTTCACCTCCACCTCAGACACCTTCAATACAGTGCGTCGGAACACCATTGTGATGTACTGACACTAACAGCTCTCTCACTGAGGTCAAATCAAAATTTGACCATACAGAAAGAATTACGGTTTAATAAGGTTGGAATTTAAAGAAATTGACAACAAAATGAAGCTCTGTTTATCACTATAGTATTGAGGACTGGTGTTTGTAGAGATGATGGATGGTGTTATAATATGTAGTGATGATGGATGGTGTTATATGTAGTGATGAAGGATGGCGTTATATGTAGTAACGATGGATGGTGTTATATGTAGTGATGATAGGAGGGTAATATATGTAGTGATGATGGATGGTGTTATATATAGTGATGATGCATGATGATATATGTAGTGATGATTGTTGGTGTTATATGTAGTGATGCTGGATGGTGTTATATGTAGTGATGATGGATAGAGTTATATGTAGTGATGATGGATGAGGTTATATGTAGTGATGATGGGTGGCGTTATATGTAGTGATGTTGGATGGTGTTATATGTAGTGATGTTGGATGGTGTTATATGTAGTGATGATGGATGATATTATATGTAGTGATGATAGGATGGTTCTATATGTAGTGATGGATGGTGTTATATGTAGTGATGATGGATGATGTTATATGTAGTGATGATAGGATGGCTTTATATGGAGTGATGATGGATGGTGTTATATGTAGTGATGGATGATGTAATATGTAGTGATGATAGGTTGGTGTTATATGTAGTGATGCTGGATGGTGTTATATGTAGTGATGATGGATAGAGTTATATGTAGTGATGGATGATGTAATATGTAGTGATGATGGGTGGTGTTATATGTAGTGATGTTGGATGGTGTTATATGTAGTGATGATGGATGATATTATATGTAGTGATGATAGGTTGGTTTATATGTAGTGTTGATGGATGGTGTTATATGTACTGATGATGCATGATGTTATATGTAGTGATGATGGGTGGTGTTATATGTAGTGATGCTGGATGGTGTCATATGTAGTGATGATGGAGGGAGTTATATGTAGTGATGATGGATGATGTTATATGTAGTGATGATGGTTGGTGTTAAATGTAGTGATGTTGGATGGTGTTATATGTCGTGATGGATGGTTCTATATGTAGTGATGGTGAATGGTGTTATATGTAGTGATGATGGATCGTGTTATATGTAGTGATGATGGATAGTGTTATATGTAGTGATGATGATGGCTGGTGTTATAAGTAGTGATGATGGATGTTGTTATATGTAGTGATGAAAGATGGTGTTAGTGAAGATTGTGAAGTGAGGTGTAGTGAAGATTATGAAGTGAGATGTAGTGAAGATTGTGAAGTGAGATGTGGTGAAGATTGTGAAGTGAGATGTAGTGAAGATTGTGAAGTGAGATGTAGTGAAGATTGTGAAGTGAGATGTAGTGAAGATTGTGAAGTGAGATGTAGTGAAGTTTGTGAAGTGGGATGTAGTGAAGATTGTGAAGTGAGATGTAGTGAAGATTGTGAAGTGGGATGTAGTGAAGATTGTGAAGTGAGATGTAGTGAAGATTGTGAAGTGAGATGTAATGAAGATTGTGAAGTGAGATGTAGTGAAGATTGTGAAGTGAGATGTAGTGAAGATTATGAAGTGAGATGTAGTGAAGATTGTGAAGTGAGATGTAGTGCAGATTGTGAAGTGAGATGTAGTGAAGATTGTGAAGTGAGATGTAGTGAAGATTGTGAAGTGAGATGTAGTGAAGATTGTGAAGTGAGATGTAGTGAAGATTGTGAAGTGAGATGTGGTAAAGATTGTGAGAGGTGAGATGTGAGGTGAAGATTGTGAGAGTGAGATGTGAGTGAAGATTGTGGGGAGGTGAGATGTGGTGAAGATTGCAGTGAGATGTAGTGAAGATTGTGAAGTGAGATGTAGTGAAGATTGTGAGGTGAGATGTAGTGAAGAGTGTGAAGTGAGATGTAGTGAAGATTGTGAAGTGAGATGTAGTGAAGATTGTGAAGTGAGATGTAGTGAAGATTGTGAAGTGAGATGTAGTGAAGATTGTGAAGTGAGATGTAGTGAAGATTGTGAAGTGAGATGTAGTGAAGATTGTGAAGTGAGATGTAGTGAAGATTGTGAAGTGAGATGTAGTGAAGATTGTGAAGTAAGATGTAGTGAAGATTGTGAGGAGAGATGTAGTGAAGATTGTGAAGTGAGATGTAGTGAAGATTGTGAAGTGAGATGTAGTGAAGATTGTGAAGTGAGATGTAGTGAAGATTGTGAAGTGAGATGTAGTGAAGGTTGTGAAGTGAGATGCAGTGAAGATTGTGAAGTGAGATGTAGTGAAGATTGTGAAGTGAGATGTGGTGAGCGGGGGTGAAAGGATGTAGTGAGAGATTATTGAGAGTGAAGGATGTAGTGGAGATTTGGAGATTGAGATGTGGTGAAGTTGTTGAGGTGGGAAGTGATGTGAATTGAGAGATTGTGGTGAGATGTGGTGAAAGTTATTGGGGTGAGGATGTGGTGAAGATTGTGGAGGTGAGGATGTGGTGGAAGATTGTGAGTGAGATGTAAGTGAGATTGTGGAGGTGGGATGTAGTGAAGATTGTGAGAGTGTGAGATGTAGTGAAGATTGTGTGAGTGAGAGTTAGTGAAGAGATTGTGGAAGTAAGTGGTAAAAGATTGTGGTAAGATGTGTAAAGATTGTGAAGGTGAAGGATGTGTGGTGAAGATTGTGAAGTGGATGTAGAGCAAAAGATTTGTGAAGTGAGATGTAGTGAAGATTGGCAAGATTGAAGGATCTTGGTGAAGATTGTGAAGTGAGATGTAGTGAAGATTGTGGAGTGAGATGTAGTGAAGATTGTGAAGTGAGATGTAGTGAAGATTGTGAAGTGAGATGTAGTGAAGATTGTGAAGTAGATTATAAAGTAAACTGTAGTAATTGAGGTTAAACGAACGCGGGTTATTCTGTAGTGTATCCGTGTCTTGTTAACGTGGAACCAACATGGCGGTGGTTCTCAATATAGATGCGTTATTTTGCCGGGAATTTCTGTCAAAACGAAATATGAATCAACCATATTTAGCCTAAATTAACCTAGCGGCTTTATTATATATTCTAAGGTGTTTAAGTTGGATAGATCAGATCAGGTTAGGTAAAGTCAGGTTGGGTTAGGTTAGGTTAGTTTTGTTAATTTTGCCAGTTAGAGGCTGGTTTATTGTGCCCCCCATACTCATCCTGTGAGCGGTAGTGCAAAGAGATTACAAAGTGGTGTTAGATGAGGTAGGTGGTTAAGTTAAGTTTCAATAGGTTAGGTTAGATTACGTCAGGTTGGATTAAGTTAAGTTAGGTTAGGTAGGTAATAAGTAAAGAGGTTACGGTCGGTAGGTGGGAAAGTTAGGTTTGATTAGGTTAGCTTATGTCAGACGGGGAGGTTAGGTTCGATTATGTCAGGTTAGGTTCGATTATGTCAGGTAAGGTTAGATTACGTCAGGTTAGGTTAGATTATGTCAGGTTAGGTTATGTTATGTCAGGTTAGGTTAAATTATGTCAGGTTAGGTTAGATTATGTCAGGTTAGGTTAGATTATGTCAGGTTGGGTTAGATTATGTCAGGTTAGGTAAGATTACGTCAGGTTAGGTTAGATTACGTCAGGTTAGGTTAGATTATGTCAGGTTAGGTTAGATTATATCAGGTTAGGTTAGATAATGTCAGGTTAGGTTAGATTATTTCAGGTTTGGTTAGATTATGTCAGGTTAGGTAAGTAGGTGGAGGTGGGTAAAAAAGGTTAGGTTAGGTCGGCAGGTTTTAGTGTAGGAGCTTAAGTAATCCCGTAAAAATTTCATGTTAATTTTTGACACCATACATCGTAATAATCCTTATAAACTATGTTAAGGAACTGTGGTGTAATTTTTTCTGAACGGTTTATTATAAGTTTTATGCCATTCAAGAAGTTTTATCAAAGAACGGCGTAATGAACCACAGACGTAATACCATTAACTCCTAAGTAACTTAAAACATGACTAATAACCTATGAACATGTAGTATTATATCATTACAATTTAACGTAATATATTATGAATGCTGTTATAATATCTTAAGTGTGTTACAAACATGGCTGCTCATATATACCATCCTGTCTCTGGCAAAGAAGAGATTGCAGTTAGTAAAATTAATTGCTAAAGACAAATACTGGAAATTAAACATATACTTATTACCATTATCTGAAAAGCTTAGAACCACCGTTTTATATTTATTAAAAGTTTGTAGTGTTATACATCATGTGTATACAAGTCACAAGTTATTATTAACGACATTGCTTCAGTCCTCGTCATCAGAGTCTTCTGTGTACAACAGATTCCTTCACCTTGTTTAGGTATTTCTCATCATCTGCTTGACAGTTACACATCTCGGTGCATGTCATGCTATTCTTTCTGATTCTTTCTGTATGATCATGACAATGATCCACATTTCCTGACGCCACATCCACATTTAACAAGTTCTGTGATTGCTTTTGGAGCTGGTGGTTGGTCTGATATTACTAGTATGAAACAGTCATTGTCAATCTTCCAGCCATGCTCTAATTGTGAAAGCATTTCACTGTCTGCATCACAAGACCACAGAAGAGCTTGATACCTTCCTCTCAATATATGATACTTTAGAGTTGCTGCAGTCGCTGGTAGTTCTCCAGCTTCTGCCTGCGTTATCTTGAAGAGATGCCATCTAAGTTTTGACAGTTTAGTGAAAGTCATTCGTGGACATTAGAGCTTAAATACAAATTCCTCTAGACCAATATACTGTACATGTCTGCTGGAGGGCATTTGGTCTACTCAGCATCTTGAATGCATCTAGGACTTTTGTGTTAGATTTCATCAAAGTGCTCCAACATGCTTTCTTTCCTTTGCCAACAAATTTTCAATGCAGTCAGATCCTGTGAAGGCATGGAAACCTGTAAGGCTCTCTGCCCAATGTGTCGTCGCTCACCAGTTCCTGTTATCATACTTGTATTTTCTCCAAGTTGAGGCTACTTTAATATGCCAAACACATCAGTGTCTGGTGACTTGATATGTACAGTGCTGCCCTTCTGTGATGCATATACTGTATGTCCTGCTTAAGTTCTATAACTTGTGATATCAATTTGATGGTTGAAGTCATATTTGCTGCTTTCCACGACAGTAGATTAACCTTGGACAGCTTTTCCCAGATGCCCAATGGACCAACAATACGTTCCTTGACAAAATTTTCATAATTTTTTCTTCCAACTTCATATGCACATAGATTGTCATATTTGGCATTTTCTGGCATTACAGCTCCAGTTACCAAGTTTATAAGAGCATCATTTTCCTGGGATTACAGTCACCAATAACATTGTGTAGCTTCTGTACATCAGCATATTGACAGCTGACAATAGCTGTAGAGAGCTCATGGTATTCTGTTCTTTTGTAATCTTTATGAGTTTGATATTTTTTGTAATGAACTTAATTTGAAAACCCAAATGGTAGTATATGATCTTTTATCACCTTAGACACTCTGTGCGTCATGCCTCTCAAGTGATTTTTTTCCTCTCTTACTTCTCTGGACAAATACGACCTTTATCCCATCAGAAAAAATATCACCATATATTTTATTAATCTACAGGTGCCAAGGTTTAAAATGACGGATGGTGTTAGAAATTAACCTGAAATTTTTACGTGACCACATATTATCTTGTTGGGTTTCTGAGAGAACTTCACGGCTAAATAGCGCCTCTGTATTGATAGCCGGTACATGTCGTAATATCCACCGCTCATAGTTAAATCTTTATGTCCGTTTATTTTGTCCTAATTTAAGTATCAAAGAGTGTTTTCATTTTTAAGTATCTTAAGTATCTTTTTTCCCCACCCCTAAGTATCTAAGTATGATTTATTTTCATTTATAAGTAACTAACCATATTTTTGTTTTCATTATAAAATGTGATTGATATAGACAACAGAAGTAAATATCAGCTGGAGGTCGTAAACGAAGCTGATGTGAAGTATTTTGACTCGCTGTTCCCACGAACTAATTGCTTCACTGGTTTATACCGAAGAAATAAAACCGCCAACGAACCATCCGATTCAAATGTGTCTTAGGCGATACAGGGTGTTTATGCGTCACTCTGATACCAAGAATGACTTTGCGTACTGTGGTGAAGCTGAGGGTAGGATAGGGTTGGGTTGGGTTGGGATGGGTTAGGATTACGCATGTGTAGGTATATTCTGTCGCATTTTATAGGTATCTTGCGTCTTTCTCTTTATTCCTTCTTTATCATGAGTATCTGTGCCTATTAATACACCACCTCGCAGGATAGTGGAAGAGGAATGGATAGTAACGAGATAATATTCTTCTTACATATACCTTAGCTTGATTACAGGTAACATCAGGTAGAAGTTACATGACTCTTAAGAGTTTTCCTCGACTTGGCTGATTCAACTGTAAGACTTGCTGTATTTATCCTTATTAAAATCCTCCACCTGTAAGACCATCCACTTGTAAAACCCTCCACCTGTAAGACCCTCCACTTGTAAGACTCTCCACTTGTAAAACCCTTTAGGGATTTGAAATACCTTCTCGTCTTGGCTCCACTAGTACTGTACACACCCTCTCTAGCCTTAGTTTACAGTAATGTTGAAGTATATAATGAAGACTCACAGCTCATGAGTTAGAAAAACAAAAGATGCTTGTTTTATTTATATATTTATTTATTTATTTATAGTTTATTTTAGAATCCCCGAAAGTTAGAACAAAATGGCTGACGGGACTCACAAGCGGGCGGTGTTTACAGTATGGACCAAGAATAAAAAATAAATGAAAAATAAAATAAATAAATCGTAAATTGGTGCATTGTTTCTCCAGGGGTAATTATAGAAGTACAAATGTTCTCCAGCAGTGAGTAACGATCATAGTCACGTATAGAGCTTCGGACGCAGGTAGATTGATATAGATGCATTACCTTGAGTTAGTGGGTTACAGGGGCTTCTTACACGATAATATTAAAGGTGTTTTTTCCTTCTGTTTGTGGCACTTGGGGTGTTTAGGTTAGGTTTAATTAATATGGTTTAGTTATAATAGTTATATTACGATAAGTTAAGTTGAATTTAGAACTTTTGATTTACATATATCGTGTTTTAGAAGGATTTGTTAGCTAATAAGTTTAATTTGGATAAGTTTAGTTTAATTTAGATCATTTGATTTTACAAGGTCGTATTATAATGACTGGGAACCATATAGAAACCTGTTAGAGAAGTAAATATTTCTACGGCAGTGAATGAGTAGGTCAATAAGTGGTGTATAGAGCTGCTGACGCAACTTAAACGGTATATACTGTACATTATATGTTATCAGAGCTTTCCTGTTGTACGTAACCGCCTCCGTCAAAGTGTCTTAGTGGCTCATGTGAAGATTAGCCTCTAGTTTATTTAACCTCAAGATTAACTACACTGACCTGACCTGACCTGACCTGACCTGACCTGACCTACCCTACCCTACCCTACCCTACCCTACCCTACCCTACCCTAACCTAACCTAACTTAATCTAACCTAACTTAACTTCCCATGTAGCGTTAGGTTAATCATTAGTTGAAATAAGCTGGGAGGGTTAATCTTCATGTAATCTATCTTAATTAACAATTTTGGTCAGGTGAGGCCTTCTTTACCTTACTCGAGAGCAGGAGGAGGAGGACTTGCTAACGTCTACAGATCATCGTCAACCAAGGCAGATATTGAATACCTTTTGTTTGCCTTCGTGGCTTAAGAACACATCTTAACACCATAAGACTATTCGCCTCAATGCAATAATACAGTAATTGATTATTGTATTCTAATAAAATTTACGGTGTATCTTTTGAACCAGATTTATTGTTTGACTTTTGTGAATGAGAAACTGGTTGAGGTGTATTGTGGTAAACATCCTTAAGAGCAGCTCTGTGTGTTCTTACGACCTCAAAGTAACACAAAAGGTAGCCAATATCTACCCTTGGTCAGTCACTTTATGTAGATGTCCATTGTGTCATTTTTCTAGACTTAGTGCCCCCTGGAGGAGAAAGTAAATACAATGTTGATTTATTTTGGTCACAACACACGCTAGTAGATTATTTTTTCCTATTTAACTAAATAATTAACACTATGTAGCTAACTAATTATATGACTCAAAGATGGTAACCAATATTGCGTCGATATTGTTCACATACTCTATGATTAATAAATGTATTGTCTGTTTAATTTTCGGGAAGAATTTAATTTATAAACTTTTGCGAATCTGGATACAGGAGTTTTGTTTTTGCGCGCGCGTGTGTGTGTGTGTGTGTGTGTGTGTGTGTGTGTGTGTGTGTGTGTGTGTGTGTGTGTGGTGATGATGATGATGACAGATACTTTCCTCTGCAGTGAAAAAAATATCTTGACATTGCAAAGTTTAACTGTAAGCCGAAGGAACGTTTGTAATGTGACTTATTATGTGAAATTGTAACTTGAAATTCTTTGTGAAAAAATATTTCCCTATAAAGTTTGGCAGTAAATGAAGTATTACATCAAGGTGTAACTTGTAGTTCCTTGTGGAGTAAATTACCTAAGTGGACGATACAGCTACTCCAGGGTGTAAGACCTAGAGTAGAAAGTCTTAAGACCTAACCTGAGGTTGAAAGACTCTTATAGTGGAACGTCTTAGGTATTGAAACTTTAATTACAGTAAATAAAATATAATATACTTAAACATTCCTTCACCTGGCGACAACTAATGATACAGGTGGTGTAATAGCTCTTTAAAATTCCTCCGTTTGATATAATAATGACCACACATGAACTTATAATGTGCAATATCTTGATAACACATTAGCTGCAACATTACACATAGTCCAGTGTATGTGTAGGGAGGGACATCTACCTAAATGAGTTACAGAATGTGGAGTTGAGGCAAAAAATGTTGGGACATGTTTGAGATCATCAGTTGAGCCAAACGTTTATACTCAATATTGTTTTAATGGTATTTTAGAGCGACCGAAAAATGTAAACAAAATGGCCGGCTAGGCTCGGGGGATCCACGAGTCCTCTTATGAAGGATCGACAATAAATGAAAACAAATCAGATAAATTTAAACACATTTCCAAGAGTATTAGATCCTGTAAAGAGAGAAAATTAATACTTGATATTTGTAGAAGCTTTTTTTTTTCGTCCGTTTTCGTCTTGGTTAAAACAATTGTGGTGGTGTTACCTGTTCCAAACGGTAGACATCAAGGAAATGGATCAAGACCTTAATACTCAAAAGTACACATGATGATTTGTTCCCAAGTCCGAGGATATACTTCACAAAACAGATTAACTTTAGGACACAATGATGGCGAACAAAATAACATTAACATTGCGTACAGCACATATCCTGCTTTGACTCTTAACTCTTGTAATTTTTCGTAATGTTAGTGAATGAAATTGAGATTCTGGGCATATTTTCCTGTTTTTCTTTCTAATCAAGTGTAAAGGAAGATGTACTGTTTATTGATGGATTTGGTGATGTCTTAATAGTGTATTAGTGTGTTAATATTACACAGGTTTGGTATAGTGGTGACGGTAATGTAGTGTAGTAAGATTTTAACACATGGAGGTGAATTTGTATTTTATGTTGAGGATTTAAGAACATAAGAACAGCTGAGGATTTAAGAACATAAGAACATAAGAAAATAAGGAGTCTGCAATAGGCCGGTTGGCCTGTGCATGACAGCTCCTGTCGAGAGTTACTACCACTCTCTATCATCCATGAATCTATCTAGCCTCCCTTTGAAACTTTCCAGAGTTCCCGCACTTACTACAAAGTTGCTAAGCTTGTTCCACTCGTCCACCACCCTATTTGTGAACCAGTTTCTTCCTATCTCCTTCCTAAACCTAAACTTATCCAACTTGAATCCGTTGCTCCGAGTCCTATCCTGCTCGGATATTATAAGAACTTTATCTATATCCCCTTTATTGATTCCTTTCACCCACTTAAATACTTCTATCATATCTCCCCGCACTCTTCGTCTTTCTAGGGAATGCAAGTTAAGTTTCTGTAACCTATCCTGATATGGAAGGTTTCTAAGTCCCGGAATCATTTTTGTCATTCTTCGCTGCACCGACTCTAGTGAATTTATATCCATTCTATAATAGGGGCACCAGAACTGAACCGCATAATCGAGGTGCGGCCTGATTTGTTAAAGGGAAGATCTGGTGGACGGGGATAATTATCTGGTTGTGATGGACGACTCCTTTCTTCTTTGATCCTTCAGACAATTGATCGGATTAGGCTGTAGGGTTTGTTGACTAATTCGGGGCTTCACATTCATAAAACTCTCAAATGGGATACGACTAAACCCGAAGCCCCATCTTCCGTCGGTCGGTCGTTGGTGTCAGGTCAAAGTTCAGTTTGTAGTTAACCTCCTGTGATATGTGTCATTTATCGAAACGAAACATGAGGTTAACGTGAAAACAAAACCTCGAAGCAACACGTATAAACAGGGTCGAGTTTTCATCGGATTTTACGTCATGAAATTTTCCATCTTGAGAGAGAGAGAGAGAGAGATTGATTGATTGATTCCGATGCTGAAATTAACACTAAAATTTTATACTGTAAATGAGATAAATGCAGGTAAGGTTGGCGTATGGAATTATTGAAGGACGATCACAGAAATGTTTTACCTGTTTCCTGTGATGTAAGTCCAAAGTGGTGTTAATTGTCATGGGTTTATACGTCCAAAATGTTCTTCATATCGTAGGGTTTTACATCCAAATATGCCATCCAAGTCCATATGTCCATTCATCCAGTTAGCTGTTTATCCATCCACCGATTCACCCACCTACCCATCTCTCATCCCATTCAGTCACCCATCTACCCATCTATCCTCCCATTCAGTCTCCCATCCATCCATCCATCCATCCATCCATCCATCCTTCCATCCATCACACGAGGAATAGAATGACCCACTTATAATTTTTCTCTTTCCTGCTGCACTAAGTTTCAACCACCCAGAGTGGTATGGCTACCCTGAGTAAGTACACTCTGTATTCCTCCTTTACTCTATTGTGGGTGTAGGTGGTGGGTAGTGTGTGTTTGTGGGTGTAGAACGTGGATAGTAGGTTTGTTTGTGGGTGTAGGGCGTGGATAGTAGGTTTGTTTGTGGGTGTAGGGCGTGGATAGTAGGTTTGTTTGTGGGTGTAGGGCGTGGATAGTAGGTTTGTTTGTTGGTGTAGGGAGTGGATAGTTGGTTTGTTTGTGGGTGTAGGGCGTGGATAGAAGGTTTGTTTGTGGGTGTGGGGCGTGTATAGTAGGTTTGTTTGTGGGTGTGAGGCATGGATGGTAGGTTTGTTTGTGGGTGTAGGGAGTGGATAGTAGGTTTGTTTGTTGGTGTAGGGAGTGGATAGTTGGTTTGTTTGTGGGTGTAGGGCGTGGATAGTAGGTTTGTTTGTGGGTGTAGGGCGTGAATAGTAGGTTTGTTTGTGGGTGTGGGGCGTGGATAGTAGGTTTGTTTGTGGGTGTGGGGCATGGATAGTAGGTTTGATTGTGGGTGTAGGGCATGGATAGTAGGTTTGTTTGTGGGTGTAGGGCGTGGATAGTAAATTTGTTTGTGGGCGTAGGGCGTGGATAGTAGGTATGTTTGTGGGTGTAGGGAGTGGATAGTAGGTTTGTTTGTGGGTGTTTGGGAGTAGATAGTAGGTATGTTTGTGTGGGTGTGGGGCGTGGATAGTAGGTTTGTTTGTGTTGGGTGTGGGGGCGTGGATGGTAGTTTGTTTGTGGCAGGTGTAGGGCGTGATGGATGATGGGTTTGTTTTGTGGGTGTGGGGCATGGATAGTAGGTTTGTTTGTGGGGTGGGCGTGGATGATGGTTTGTTTGTGGGTGTGGGGCATAGATAGTAGGTTTGTTTGTGGGGGTAGGGGCGTGGATGAGTAGGTTTGTTTGTGGGTGTGGGGCGTGGATAGTGGGTTTGTTTTGTGGGTGTGGGAGGGCTGGATAGTAGGTTTGTTTGTGTGGGTGTGGGGCGTGGATAGTAGGTTTGTTTGTGGGTGTGGGGCGTGGATAGTAGGTGTGTTTGTGGGTGTAGAGCGTGGATAGTAGTTATGTTTGTGGGTGTAGAGCGTGGATAGTAGGCATGTTTGTGGGTGTAGGGCGTGGATAGTGGGTATGTTTGTGGGTGTAGGGAGTGGATAGTAGGTTTGTTTGTGGGTGTTTGGGAGTGGATAGTAGGTATGTTTGTGGGTGTAGATACATACATTGTTAAGTGGAATAAATCAAAATGGAAAGAAGATTAAGATAAATATACTGATGATTAATGGTACAGGTGAGTTAATAAAATTGATATAAATAGATAAATACAGTAGATAGATAGATAGATAGATAGATACCGTAGATAGATAGATAGATAGATGTATGATTTTGTATACCGCAAGAGTAACTAAATATTCCTGTACATGTATTTTCTTTCAGTTACAAAATACACAGGATTATAAATATGAGTATGCACATTGCACATCAGGTGTTACAGTCAGTGGTAATATTTTGTAATACTCTTAAGTGATGAGGTAACAGAAGAAATAGGCGGATACTAACGGAGAGTTTTTGTAGAATTAGACAGACATTCAGACAGTAAATCTTCTTCCGACAATACAAATTTTGACGGTGGAATTTATACACGAGAGTGTATGGATAATTATGATGAGCTGAATTATGACATCTACGTCTGATAGTCAGTTGTTTAGAATGGATTATTATTATTTTTGTTGAGTTATTTAACAGTTCGAGAAAAGGTTTATTATGGTACTATGTCCTATTATCACACAAAGTCATAATTGAAGTAAAATAACCAATTATACTGTATTATTTTAGACAATACATAAGAACATAAGAACATAAGAATGGAGGAAACTGCAGCGGGCCTATTGGCCCATACTGGGCAGTCCCGTTTACACCCAACCCCTATTGCTCATATGAGCATTCAACCTATGTTTGAAGCAATTCAGCTTATTCGAGTTAATGATGATATTTGGTAACTTGTTTCATTCATCCACTACTCTGTTTCCAAACCAGTGTTTACCTATTTCACGCCTAAATCTAAATTTGTCTAATTTAAAACCATTGTTACGAGTTCGCTCCTGGTTGGATAGTTTAAGTACCTTTGTAATGTTACCTTTGTTTAGCCCTGCCTTCCACTTATACACCTTTATCAGGTCGCCCCTCGCTCTACGTCTCTCAAGGGAGTGCAAATTAAGAAGCTTTAACCTGTCTCTATACTCAAGGTTCCTAATGCCCGGGATTAGTCTTGTCATTCTCCTCTGAATTCTTTCCAAGGATTCTATATCCATTCTGTAATACGGTGACCAGAACTGAACTGCGTAATCCAGGTGTGGTCTCACAAGAGCAAGATACAGTTTGAGGATGGCCTCGCTAGTCTTGTAACTAACACTCCTTTGTATGAACCCAAGTACTTTATTAGCCTTGTTACGAGCAAAAACACATTGTTTACTTGGCTTAAGGTTCCTACTTATCATTACTCCTAAATCTCTCTCGCAGTCGGATTTCTCTATGGCATCATTGTTCATCTGGTATCTGGTTTCCCTGTTTACATCTCCTATACTGAGTACTTTACATTTGTAGACGTTGAATTTAATCTGCCATTTTTCAGACCATTCGAAAAATTTGTTTAGATCTTCCTGTAGTTTTGCCGAGTCCTCGTCAGATTTGATACCACGTCCTATTTTAGTGTCATCAGCAAATTTACTTATGTTGCTGTCAATGCCGATATCTATGTCGTTTATGTATATAATAAATAATAGTGGTCCAAGTACTGAGCCTTGGGAACTCCACTTGTGACGTTGCTCCAATGGGACTTAGTGCCGTTAATGCTCACTCGCTGTTTCCTGTCCTGTAACCACGCCCTAATCCATTTAAGGATGTCACCTTTGATGCCATGAGCTTCTACCTTTCTAATTAGTCTTTCGTGGGGACTCTGTCGAAGGCATTGCTAAAGTCGAGATAAACCACATCATAATTGTGCCCCTCGTCCATCGATTCGAAAACTGATGAAAAGAATGTTAATAGATTAGTTAGGCAAGAACGTCCGCTTGTGAAGCCATGCTGGGAATCATTGATCAATCCGTGCTTCTCCAGGTGATTTCGAATAGAGTTTGAAATGATTGCTTCCAGTAATTTGCCTACTATTGATGTTAGACTGATTGGGCGGTAGTTAGAGGATAGTGATCTATCCCCCTTCTTGAAAATCGGTATTACATTCGCTATCCTCCAGGATTCTGGTACTACACCTGTTTCTAAGGACATGTTAAACAACTTTGCTAAGGGCATACTAAGCCCTTCCTTACATTCCTTTAATACTCTGGCAAATATCTCATCGGGACCAGGTGACTTATTAGGCTTTAATTTGTCTATTTGCTTACTAACATCGTTACTAGTCACTACTATCTCGCTTAATTTGTTTTCTTCACTATCTCTGAATAGAGTCGGTGCCTCGGGTATCATATTTAAATTTTCGGTGGTGAAAACTGTTGAAAAATATTTATTCAGATTATTGCTCATTTCTCCGTCATTATCAGTTAGCTCTCCAGTATCTGACTGTATTGGCCCAATCTTTTCTTGTGTTTTAGTTTCATACATTTGATAGAATCCCTTGGGGTTTGTCTTCGCCTCCCATGCTATTCTCAGCTCATTATTCCTTTTTGCTTTCCTTATCTCAGTCTTAACCCTACCGGCCAATGCCTTATAATAATGCCGGAGGTAAATTTCGCCACGATTTATCCTCCTACCTATAGCCTTCCTCACAATGATATTCTTAAATAATTATTTATCCATTTAGGGTCATTGCTGTCTGATCTGAGCGCTTTTTGTGGTATGTTCTGCCTTTTGTGCATTAAGTAACTCACTATTTAAATTGTCGTGGAACTCGCAATCTCAGATCTCGTTATCAGGTCGGTGTCATCTGTCAGGTTCACGCCAAGTTTACACCCTCTCTCAGCTGCCTCTTTAAACTGTCAAAGTTTGCCCTTCTGAAATCTGGTACTTTAGTGGAATTTTCCTTACGTCTGCCCTGAAAATCTAACTGGAATCGAATTTCTTTGTGATCGCTGTTTGCAAGTTCGCTCCCTACCTCGACATTGCTAATGAGGTTTTCTCTGTTCGACAGAACTAAATCGAGTATATTATTACCCCGTGTGGGTTCGGTTATATGTTAACTTAGGAAACAGTCCTGGATCGTCTCGAGAAAATCCTCTGATTCTGAGTTACCCGTAAGGTCAGTCCAATCTATTTGGCCAAGGTTAAAGTCGCCTACTATACAGACTTGTTGTGTATGAAGTTCTGCGTATTTCATCCTGAAATGATAAGTCGCCCGGCTGACTTATCAAGATTGGGGGGTCTATATATTACTCCTGTGATTAATTTTTCCCGACCGTCGCTTAATTCTATCCAAATTGTTTCTATATTCCTCTCAGTTTTTATTTCCTTATTTATTTCACACTTCAGATTATCCCTAACATAGATTGCTACTCCGCCTCCTTTCCTGGTCTGTCTATCGGTATGGAACAGTTTGTAACCCGCAATTTGGTATTCGACTGGTAATTCACGTGTGTCTAGGTTGATCCATGTTTCAGTGAATGCAATTATATCGATTTCTTCCGTACATACCAAGGCCCTAATATCATCCATTTTGTTTCTCATACTTCTACTGTTCACGTAGTATACATTTAAGTTAGTCGTGTTATGAGTCCTCCCCTTACCGCGTTTAGTTTTAAATTCCCTGTCTAATTTAGTTTTGTCATCATTCCTAGCACTATTTCCCTGTAATCTTTCGCCTTGTTTACCCGCTCCCACTGCAGTCTCCTCCACCCCCGTGCCCATATGTTCTCTTAGCAGTTTAAAGACTTCGATATCTTTTGAACTGCCCCCTCTAGAGCCCCAGCCAGGGTTGCTACTCCATCCCTAGATAGGTGCACCCCATCCCTAGCATAAAGGTCCCTTCTGCCATAGAAGTTGTCCCAGTTGTCAATGAATGGGACTGATATTGACTTACAATATCTGTCAAGACGGTCGTTGACACCAACTGCCCTTGACAACCATTCACTGCCAACTCTTCTTCTAGGCAGGACACCGCATATGATAGGGATCCCTCCCTTAGTCCTAATACGATCTATGGCTGCCTTGAACTTATCAAGAAGTTCCTCGCTCCTACACCGGCCAATATCATTGCCTCCTGCACTGAGGCAGATAATGGGTTTGTTCCCATTACCAGACAAGATATTGTCCATCCTGTCAATTATATCCCCCACCCCAGCCCCTGGCAAACACACCCTCATCCTATTTTTGTTTTTACCACAAAAGGCCCTGTCCATGTACACACAGCCAGCACCTGAGTGTTATAGCTATACTTGTCTTTCCATACACGCAGATGAAGTAGCCATCCAAAGATGGGGAAGTAATTTTTCAATCTATTTTCATTAATTCTTTTTTTTTTTACTACAAATGGCACGCTTTCTCTCCCCTCCTCTCTTACAAGAATTAAGAATTCTGAATATATTTTATACTATGTTGTAGATCGAACACAGACTTGTCTTATTCAGTTGTCAGATTTTTATTTTTTTAATCTAATATATCCTTCATTAATGCCTATTTTCTTAGACCTCCATAAGTTTATTGTGTTTCACCTTAATAAAGGCTTTTTTTTAATCAACAAAGTAGATATACAATTTTCTTTGGACCTCGAAAGCCATTTCACTCAAAATTCTCAAACCAAATATAGCTTCTCTAGTTCCCTTTCCCTTTCTAAATCTATTTTGATCTTCAGATAACTCATTGTCTATCATAAATTTTAATATACTTAAAATTATGTTTTATACAACTTTGCAGGCATGACATATTAAGCTCTAAAGATCCTGTTTCTTTAGGTAATAATTATGCATAATTATTTATTTTTTATCACTGGGAAGGTCTTCTTTGCAGTATATAGAATTACATATTCTAATCAAACATTTTATCCCATACTTTGCTCGTCTCTCTATTTACTTCTGCATCAAACAAGAAGTAACAGAGGATCTCTCCCCTGGGGCGAATGGGAAGTGAGATGTACAGTCGGCCACAGGAATAAGATACACTCTGTAGCTGTAAGGTCCGAAAATGGTCTGGTAACGTTGAAACTGCGCATCCAGACGCATGATGAAACTCAAATTCCCCCAGCTCCTTTTCTAATCCAAACATCAGTAAAATAAAAAAGTAGGGTAAGAGAAAAAGTTGGGGGAGGAGGAGGGAGCTGTACGATAACTGCAATCCTATTCGGCAACAAGTTTACGACCATTGGATACAATATAGTAATTGTAATATAAACACAAGAGACTAGTATACCATTCACAACAAATGTATTGATAACATATACTGTACAGTATGTAGGAATAAAACATAAATTACAGGTCATTTTGTAATTTTGTCTCTTCTATTCCGTACAGTGTTACCAGATATTTTGTCTCAAACACGAACCGTAGGTGTATACGTATTCTTGTGGCCGACTGTAGAGCCCCGCACAAAAGTCCTGTGCCAGGCAGATTTGCCTAACCTAATGTGGCAACGTCAGAGACACACAGGAACGCACACACACTTGATGGAACTACCGGGCTCATAGTTGAAGCGTCGGTCTGTGGCTTAAAGAGCGCGTTTCATGCCAAGATTTCCGTGTTGACCAGCACTCTCAAGAACAAACTAATGAATATCATTAGTAATGTGATAATGATGAGATATGAGCCATGGTTCACAGCCATAGATAACTGGTTAGGACATTCATGATGAGAGAAACATATTTTATACTGATATGATATTCAATTTCTTTCGAGAACGAATAATGATTATTTGCCCTCCATTTAAATGCATGCCCAAGTGTCAATTTTCGGGCATATTAGAGCTAATTAATCGAGTTAGAATTTGACGTTATGCAGCAATCAGCGAAGTTTTGGTGACATCAGTAGGGAGTCAAGTAAAAAAATAATTTGACAGATACTTCTAGAATCCCTCTATCCAATTTCAAATACAAAAGTTGTACATTTAAGTATGTTAAAGGGTTTTTGTACACTATTCTGGAGGTATATTTGGCAGAAAGGTGTTCAAAGGCAGCCGTTTTACAGTGCAATAATTTTGTCACTTCCTAATGGAAAGATCTTGATAGAATTTTGTATGCTTTGAAACACACCTCAATAAATAAAAAATCATCCAAAAACCCTATGTATCTTGCAAAAGACATCTCTCATATGTTCCAGAATCTTCTATCTTGGGTGTTTCCTTCTCGCTGAGAGTCCCCATACTTTCTGATATGATCTATCCACCTAGTATGAGGATGTTTTTTGGTTCATTCTGTCTCTTACTTGTATTTCACAGTGCCACCAAAGAGGAGCAGGACGAAGACGCGGGAAGAGTGTGAGAGCCTGTCATGAACCAGTGATGGTAGATGCTGTCACTGGGGCTACACTATTTATCCTTTATATATATATATATATATATATATATATATATATATATATATATATATATATATATATATATATATATATATATATATATATATATATATATGTATATATATATACGTTCATGTGGTTAAATTTTGTTAACTCTAGTTTAGTTTTCTATAAAACCAAGAATAAAGAATAAGACTGAGATTAATACGGCCAAAAATTTGTTTATCGGTGTTTGACAAAATTTAATAACGAGAAACATATGATGGAAATAAACCATATTAACTCGGTGACCCATATTAGGTAGGCTAAGTAATAAGGGTGGGTTTCTCAGAATACCGCTGCGTCCACCAAAAATCGATAGTGCTCGACGTCGTCGTTCTCTCTCTCTTTCTCACTCTCTCTTAACACACACACACACAAACACACATGTATGTATGTAGATATATATATATATATATATATATATATATATATATATATATATATATATATATATATATATATATATATATATATATATATATATATATATATATATAT
>NW_024721409.1:0-11618 GCF_018991925.1 Homarus americanus | reverse complement strand
ACCGGACTTTGTTATACTCGATAAGGGGACTTTGTTATACTGGTCCAGGGAGCTTTGTTATACTCGACCAGGGGACTTTGTTATAATCGATCAGGGGACTTTGTTATGCTCGATATGGGTGACTTTGTTATACTGGGCCATGGGACTTTTTTATACTCGACCAGCGGACTTTGTTATACTGGACCATGGGACTTTTTTATATTCGATCAGGGACTTTGTTATACTTGACCAGGGGACTTTGTTATTCTCGATTAGGCGGCTTTGTTATACTCAATTAGGGGACTTTGTTATAGTCGATGAGGCGCCTTTGTTATAGTAGATCAGGAGAATTTTTTATACTCGATTAGGGGCCTTGTTTAGACTCGATCAGGGGCCTTTGTTATAGTCGATCAGGGGACTTTGTTATATTCGAGCAGGGGGCTTCGTTATACTCGATTAGGGGACTTTGTTATACTCGATGAGGAGGCTTTCTTATACTCGATCAGGGGACTTTGTTATACTCGACCAGGGGCCTTTGTTATACTCGATTAGAAAACTTTGTTATACTCGATCAGGGGACTTTGTTATACTCCACCAGGGACTTTGTTATACTCGTCTAGTGGGCTTTGATATATTAGGATCTGGGGACTTTGTTATACTCGGTCCGGCGACTTTGTTATACTCGTCCAGGGGGCTTTGTTATACTCGATCAGGGTACTTTGTTATACTGGGCCAGGAGACTTTGTTATACTCGATCAGGGGATATGTTATACTCGATCATGGTCTTTGGTATATTGTACCAGGGGACTTTGGTATTCTCGATCAGGGGACTTTGTAATACTCGACCAGGGGACTTATTTATACTTGACCACTAGACTTTGTTATACTCGATGAGGGGCCTTTGTTATACTCGGCCAGGGGCCTTTGTTATACTCGATTAGAAAACTTTGTTATACTCGACCAGGGGACTTTGTTATACTCCACCAGGGACTTTGTTATACTCGATCAGGGGATTTTGTTATACTCCGTTCAGGGGATTTTGTTATACTCGTCTAGTGGGCTTTGTTATATTAGGATCTGGGGACTTTGTAATACTCGATCAGGGGACTTTGTTAAACTCGGTTCAGGGGACTTTGTTATACTCGTCTAGTGGGCTTTGTTAAATTAGGATCTGGGGACTTTGTTATACTCGATCAGGGGACTTTGTTATACTCGACCAGGGGACTTTGTTGTAATCGATCAGGGGACTTTGTTATGCTCGATCTGGGGACTTTGTTATACTGAGCCAGGAGACGTTGTTATAATCGATCATGGGATATGTTATACTCGATCAGGGGACTTTGTTATACTTAGATCAGGGGACTTTGTTATTCTCGACCAGGGGACTTTGTTATACTCGACCAGAGGCCTTTGTTATACTCGGCCCGGGGACTTTGTTATATTGGACCAGGGGACTTTGATATTCTCGATCAGGGGACTTTGTAATACTCGACCAGGGGACTTATTTATACTTGACCAATGGACTTTGTTATACTCGATGAGGGGCCTTTGTTATACTCGACAAGGGGCCTTTGTTATACTCGATTAGAAAACTTTGTTATACTCGACCAGGGGACTTTGTTATACTCCACCAGGGACTTTGTTATACTCGATCAGGGGACTTTGTTATACTCGGATCAGGGGACTTTTTTATACTCGTCTAGTGGGCTTTGTTATATTAGGATCTGGGGACTTTGTTATAATCAATCAGGGGACTTTGTTATACTCGAACAGGGGACTTTGTTGTAATCGATCAGGGGACTTTGTTATGCTCGATCTGGGGTCTTTGTTATACTGAGCCTGGAGACGTTGTTATACTCGATCAGGGGATATGTTATACTCGATCAGGGGACTTTGTTATACTGGACCAGGGGACTTTGTTATACTCAATCAGGGGACTTTGTTATACTCGATCAGGGGACTTTGTTATACTCGTCCAGGGCGCTTTGTTATACTTAGATCAGGGGACTTTGTTATTCTCGACCAGGGGACTTTGTTATACTCGACCAGAGGCCTTTGTTATACTCGGACCGGGGACTTTGTTATACTTAACAAGGGGACGTTTTTATACTTGACCAATGGACTTTGTTATACTCGATGAGGGGACTTTGTTATACTCGACCAGGGGACTTTTTTATACTTGACCAATGGACTTTGTTATACTCAATGAGGGGCCTTTTTATACTCGATTAGGGGACTTTCTTATACTCGACCAGGGGACTTTGTTATATGCGATCAGGGGACTTTGTTATACTCGATCAGGGGACTTTGTTATACTCAACCAGAGGACTTTGTTATACTCGATCAGGGGACTTTGTTATACTCAATCAGGGGACTTTGTTATACTCGATGAGTGGCCTTTGTTATACTCGATGAGGGGGCTTTGTTATACTCGATCAGGGACTTTGTTATACTCGACCAGGGGCCTTTGTTATACTCAATTAGAAAATTTGTTATACTCGACTAGGGGACTTTGTTATACGCGATCAAGGGACTTTTGTTATACTCGATTAGGGGACTTTGTTATACTCGACCAGGGGCCTTTGTTATACTCGATCACCGGACTTTGTTATACTCGATAAGGGGACTTTGTTATACTCGATAAGGGGAATTTGTTATACTCGATAAGGGGACTTTGTTTTTCTCGATCTGGGGCCTTTGTTATACTAAATCAGGGGACTTTGTTATACTCGATCAGGGGACTTTGTTATACTCGACCAGGGGACTTTTTTATACTTGACCAATGGACTTTGTTATACTTGATGAGGGGCCTTTGTTATACTCGATCTGTGGACTTTGTTATACTCTAGTAGGGGACTTTGTTATACTCCATCAGGGGACTTTCTTATACTCGAACAGAGGACTTTGTTATACTCGATCAGGGGACTTTGTTGTACTCGACCAGGGGACTTTGTTATATGCGATCAGGGGACTTTTTTATACTCGATCAGGGACTTTGTTATACTCAACCAGAGGACTTTGTTATACTCGATGAGGGGACTTTGTTATACTCAATCAGGGGACTTTGTTATACACGATCAGGAGGCTTTGTTTTACTCGATCAGGGGACTTTGCTATACTCGACCAGCAGCCATTGTTATACACGATCAGGGGACTTTGTTATACCCGATTAGAAAACTTTGTTATACTCGACCAGGGGACTTTTTTATACTCCACCAAGGACTTTGTTATACTCGATCAGGGGAAATGTTATACTCGATCAGGGAACTTTGTTATACTCGGTTTAGGGGACTTTGTAATACTCGTCTAGTGGACTTTGTTATACTAGGATCAGGGGACTTTGTTATACTCGATCAGGGGACTTTGTTTTACTCGATCAGGGCCCTTTGATATACTAGACCAGGGGACTTTGTTGTAATCGATCAGGGGACTTTGTTATGCTCGATCTGGGGCTTTGTTATACTGGGCCAGGAGACTTTGTTATACTCGATGAGGGGATATGTTTTAATCGATCAGGGGACTTTGTTATACTCGATCAGGGACTTTGTTATACTCGATCAGGGGACTGTGTTATACTCGTCCAGGGGGCTTTGTTATACTCGAACAGGGGACTTTGTTATACTCGATCAGGGGACTTTTATTATACTCGATCAGGGGACTTTGTTATACTCGACCAGGGGCCTTTGTTATACACGATCACCGGACTTTGTTATACTCGATAAGGGGACTTTGTTATTCTCGTCCAAAGGGCTTTGTTATACTCGACCAGGGGACTTTGTTATAATCGATCAGGGAACTTTGTTATGCTCAATATGGGGACTTTGTTATACTGGGCCATAGAAATTATTTATACTCGATCAGCGGACTTTGTTATACTGGACCATGGGACTTTTTTATACTCGATCAGGGACTTTGTTATACTCTACCAGGCGCCTTTGTTATACTCGATCACCAGACTTTGTTATACTCGATAAGGGGACTTTGTTGTACTCGATAAGGGGAATTTGTTATACTCGATAAGGGGACTTTGTTAGACTCGAACAGGGGACTTTGTTATACTCGACCAGGGGACTTTGTTATTCTCGATTAGGCGGCTTTGTTATACTCAATCAGGGGACTTTGTTATACTCGATGAGGCGCCTTTGTTATAGTAGATCAGGGGACTTTGTTATACTCGATTAGGGGCCTTTTTTAGACTCGATGAGGGGCCTTTGATATACTCGATCAGGGGACTTTGTTATACTCGATCAGGGGACTTTGTTATACTCGATCAGGGGACTTTGTTATACTCGACCAGGGGACTTATTTATACTTGACCAATGGACTTTGTTATACTCGATGAGGGGCCTTTGTTATACTCGACCAGGGGCCTTTGTTATACTAGAATAGAAAACTTTGTTATACTCGACCAGGGGACTTTGTTATACTCCACCAGGGACTTTGTTATACTCGATCAGGGGATATGTTATACTCGATCAGGAGGCTTTTTTTACTCGATCAGGGGAATTTGTTATACTCGATCAGGGGACTTTGTTAGACTCGAACAGGGGACTTTGTTATACTCGACCAGGGGACTTTGTTATATGCGATCAGGGAACTTTTTTATACTCGCTCAATGGACTTTGTTATACTCAACCAGAGGACTTTGTTATACTCGATCAGGGGACTTTATTATACTCAATCAGGGGACTTTCTTATACTCGACCAGCGGACATTGTTATACACGATCAGGGGATTTTGTTATACTCGACCAGGGGACTTTTTTATATTTGAACAATGGACTTTGTTATACTCCATGAGGGGCCTTTGTTATACTCGATTAGGAACCTTTGTTATACTCGATCAGGGGACTTTGTTATACTCGATCAGGGGACTTTGTTATACTCGTCCATGGGGCTTTGTTATACTAGGATCAGGGGACTTTGTTATTCTCGAACAGGGATTTTGTTATACTCGCCCAAAGGCCTTTGTTATACTCGGTCAGGGTACGTTGTTATAATCGATGAACGGACTTTGCTATTACCGATCTGGGGACTTTGTTATACTGGGCCAGGAGAATTTTTTATACTCGATCAGGTGGATATGTTATACTCGATCAGGGGACTTTGTTATACTGGACCAGGGGACTTTGTTATACTTGATCAGGGGACTTTGTTATACTCGATCGGGGGATATTGTTATACTCGTCCAGGGGGCTTTATTATACTAGGATCAGGGGACTTTGTTATACTCGATTAGGGGACTTTGTCTTACTCGATCAGGGGACTTTGTTATACTCGACCAGGGGACTTTGTTGTAATCGATCAGGGGACTTTGTTATGGTCGATCTAGGGAATTTGCTATACTGAGCCAGGAGATGTTGTTATCCTTGATCAGGGGATATGTTATACTCGATCAGGGGACTTTGTTATACTGGACCAAGGGACTTTGTTATACTCGATCAGGGGACTTTGTTATACTCAATCAGGGGACTTTGTTATACTCGTCAAGTGGCCTTTGTTATACTTAGATCAGGGGACTTTGTTATACTCGTGCAGGGGACTTTGTTATACTCGATCAGGGGACTTTGTTATACTGGGCCAGGAGACTTTGTTATACTCGATCAGGGGAAATGTTATACTCGATCAGGGTCTTTGTTATATTGGACCAGGGGACTTTGTTACTCGATCAGGGACTTTGTTATACTCGATGAGGGGACTTTGTTATACTCGTCCAGGGGCTTTGGTATACTCGACTGTTATACTCGATCAGGGACTTTGTTATACTCGATCAGGGGACATTGTTATATTCAATCAGGGGACTTTCTTATACTCGAGCAGGGGCTTTGTTATACTCGATGAGGGGCCTTTGTTATACTCGATCTGGGGACTTTGGTTATACTCGACCAGGGGACTTTTTTATACTTGACCAATGGACTTTGTTATACTCAATGAGGGGCCTTTTTATACTCGATTAGGGGACTTTCTTATACTCGACAAGGGGACTTTGTTATACGCGATCAGGGGACTTTGTTATACTCGATGAGGGGACTTTGTTATACTCATCCAGAGGACTTTGTTATACTCGTTCAGGGGACTTTGTTATACTCAATCAGGGGACTTCGTTATACTCGATGAGAGGCCTTTGTTATACTCGATGAGGGGGCTTTGTTATACTCGATCAGGGGACTTTGTTATAGTCGACCAGGGGCCTTTGTTATACTCGATTAGAAAACTTTGTTATACTCGACCAGGGGACTTTGTTATAAACGATCAAGGGACTTTTGTTATACTCGATCAGGGGACTTTGTTATACTCGACCAGGGGCCTTTGTTATACTCGATCACCGGACTTTGTTATACTCGATAAGGAGACTTTGTTATACTCGATAAGGGGAATTTGTTATACTCGATAAGGGGACTTTGTTATACTCGACCAGGGGACTTTGTTATACTCGATGAGGGGCCTTTGTTATACTCGATCTGGGGCCTTTGTTATACTAGATCAGGGGACTTTGTTATACTCGATTAGGGGACTTTGTTATACTCGACCAGGGGACTTTTTTATACTTGACCAATGGACTTTGTTATACTTGATGTGGGGCTTTTGTTATACTCGATCTGGGGACTTTGTTATACTCTAGTAGGGGACTTTGTTATACTCCATCAGGGGACTTTTTTATACTCGACCAGAGGACTTTGTTATACTCGATCAGGGGACTTTGTTATACTCGACCAGGGGACTTTTTTATACTTGACCAATGGACTTTGTTATACTCAATGAGCGGCCTTTGTTACACTCGATCAGGGACTTTGTTATACTCGACCAGCGGACTTTGTTATATGCGATCTGGGGACTTTTTTATACTCAATCAGGGACTTTGTTATACTCAACCAGAGGACTTTGTTATATCCGATCAGGGGACATTGTTATACTCAATCAGGGGACTTTGTTATAATCGATCAGGGGACTTTGTTATACTGGGCCAGGAGGCTTTGTTATACTCGTCCAGGGGACTTTTTTACACTTGACCAATGGACTTTGTTATACTCGACCAGGGGACTTTGTTATACTCGATCAGGGGACTTTCTTATAATCGAGCAGGGGGCTTTGTTATTCTTGATCAGGGGACTTTGTTATACTCGATCAGGAGGCTTTGTTTTACTCGATCAGGGTACTTTGTTATACTCGATCAGGAGACTTTGTTAGACTCGAACAGGGGACTTTGTTATACTCGACCAGGGGACTTTGTTATTCTCGATTAGGCGGCGTTGTTATACTCAATCAGGGGACTTTGTTATACTCGATGAGACGCCTTTGTTATAGTAGATTAGGGGACTTTGTTAAACTCGATTAGGGGCCTTTGTTATACTCGATCAGGGGATTTTGTTATACTCGAGCAGGGGGCTTTGTTATACTCGATCAGGGGACTTTGCTATACTCGACCAGGGGACTTTGTTATGCTCGATCAGGGGACTTTGTTATACTCGACCAGGGGACTTATTTATACTTGACCAATGGACTTTGTTATACTCGATGAGGGGCCTTTGTTATACTCGATCTGGGAACTTTGTTATATTCGAGAAGGGGACTTGTTATACTCGATCAGTGGACTTTGTTATACTCGATGAGGGGCCTTTGTTATACTCGACCAGGTGCCTTTGTTATACTCGATTAGAAAAGTTTGTTATACTCGACCAGGGGACTTTGTTATACTCCACCAGGGACTTTGTTATACTCGATCAGGGGATATGTTATACTCGATCAGGGGACTTTGTTAAACTCGGTTCAGGGGACTTTGTTATACTCGTCCAGTGGGCTTTGTTATACTTAGATCAGGGGACTTTGTTATTCCCGACCAGAGGCCTTTGTTATACTCGCAGGCTTTGTTATACTCGATCAGGGTCTTTGTTATATTGGACCAGGGGACTTTGTTATACTCGATCAGGGACTTTGTTATACACGATCAGGGGACTTTGTTATACTCGGCCAGGGTACTTTGTTGTAATCGATCAGGGGACTTGGTTATGCTCGATCTGGGGACTTTGTTATACCGAGCCAGGAGACGTTGTTATACTCGGTCAGGGGATATGTTATACTGGATCAGGGGACTTTGTTATACTGGACCAGGGACTTTGTTATACTCGATCAGGGGACTTTGTTATACTCGATCAGGGGACTTTGTTATACTCGTCCAGGGGGCTTTGTTTTACTTGGATCAGGGGACTTTGTTATTCTCGACCAGGGGACTTTGTTATACTCGACCAGAGGCCTTTGTTATACTCGGTCTGGGGACATTGTTATACTCGTCCAAGGGGCTTTGTTATACTCGATCAGGGGACTTTGTTATACTTGGCCAGGAGACTTTGTTATTCTCGATCAGGGGATATGTTATATTCGATCAGGGTCTTTGTTAGATTGGACCAGGGGACTTTGTTATTCTCGATCAGGGGACTTTGTTATACTCGATGAGACGCCTTTCTTATAGTAGATCAGGGGACTTTGTTAAACTCGATTAGGGGCCTTTGTTATACTCGATCAGGGAACTTTGTTATACTCGAGCAGGGGGCTTCGTTATACTCGATCAGGGGACTTTGCTATACTCGACCAGGGGACTTTGTTATACTCGATCAGGGGACTTTGTAATACTCGACCAGGGGACTTATTTATACTTGACCAATGGACTTTGTTATACTCGATGAGGGGCCTTTGTTATATTCGACCAAGGGCCTTTGTTTTACTCGATTAGAAAACTTTGTTATACTCGACCAAGGGACGTTGTTATACTCCACCGGGGACTTTGTTATACTCGATCAGGGGACTTTGTTATACTCGGTTCAGGGGACTTTGTTATACTCGTCTAGTGGGCTTTGTTATATTAGGATCTGGGGACTTTGCTATACTCGATCAGGGGACTTTGTTATACTCGACCAGGGGACTTTGTTGTAATCGATCAGGGGACTTTGTTATGCTCGACATCGGGACTTTGCTATACTGAGCCAGGAGATGTTGTTATCCTCGATCAGGGGATATATTATACTCGATCAGGGGACTTTGTTATACTGGACCAAGGGACTTTGTTATACTCGATTAGGGGACTTTGTTATACTCGATCAGGGGAATTTGTTATACTCGTCAAGTGGGCTTTGTTATACTTAGATCAGGGGACTTTGTTATACTCGATGAGGGGCCTTTGTTATACTCGATCTGGGGACTTTGGTTATACTCGACCAGGGGACGTTTTTATACTTGACCAATGGACTTTGTTATACTCAATGAGGGGCCTTTTTATACTCGATTAGGGGACTTTCTTATACTCGACAAGGGGACTTTGTTATACGCGATCAGGGGACTTTGTTATACTCGATCAGGGGACTTTGTTATACTTAACCAGAGGACTTTGTTATACTCGATCAGGGGACTTTGTTATACTCAATCAGGGGACTTCGTTATACTCGATGAGAGGCCTTTGTTATACTCGATGAGGGGGCTTTGTTATACTCGATCAGGGGACTTTGTTATTGTCGACCAGGGGCCTTTGTTATACTCCATTAGAAAACTTTGTTATACTCGACCAGGGGACTTTGTTATACTCAATCAGGGGACTTCGTTATACTCGATGAGAGGCCTTTGTTATACTCGATGAGGGGACTTTTGTTATACTCGATCAGGGGACTTTCTTATACTCGACCAGGGGCCTTTGTTATACTCGATCTCCGGACTTTGTTATACTCGATAAGGGGACTTTGTTATACTCGATAAGGGGAATTTGTTATACTCGATAAGAGGACTTTGTTATACTCGACCAGGGGACTTTGTTATACTCGATTAGGCGGCTTTGTTATACTCGATCAGGGGACTTTGTTATACTCGATGAGGGGCCTTTGTTATACTCGATCTGGGGCCTTTGTTATACTAGATCAGGGGACTTTGTTATACTCGATCAGGGGACTTTGTTATACTCGACCAGGGGACTTTTTTATACTTGACCAATGGACTTTGTTATACTTGATGTGGGGCCTTTGTTATACTCGATCTGGGGACTTTGTTATACTCTAGTAGGGGACTTTGTTATACTCCATCAGGGGACTTTGTTATACTCGACCAGGGGACTTTTTTATACTTGACCAATGGACTTTGTTATACTCATTGAGGGGCCTTTGTTACACTCGATCAGGGACTTTGTTATACTCGACCAGCGGACTTTGTTATATGCGATCAGGGGACTTTTTTATACTCGATCAGGGACTTTGTTATACTCAACCAGAGGACTTTGTTATATTCGATCAGGGGACATTGTTATACTCAATCAGGGGACTTTCTTATACTCGAGCAGGGGGCCTTGTTATACTCGATCAGGGGACTTTGTTATGCTCGATCTGGGGACTTTGTTATACTGGGCCAGGAGACTTTGTTATACTCGATCAGGTGGGGTATGTTATACTCGATCAGGGAACTTTGTTATACTCGATCAGGGGACTTTGTTATACTCGATCAGAGGACTTTGTTATACTCGTCCAGGGGGCTTTGTTATACTAGGATCAGGGGACTTTGTTATTCTCGACCAGGGGACTTTGTTATACTCGCCCAAAGGCCTTTGTTATACTCGGTCAGGGGACTTTGTTATAATCGATCAGGGGACTTTCCTATGCTCGATCTGGGGACATTGTTTTACTCGATCAGGGGATATGTTATACTCGATCAGGGGCCTTTGTTATACTCAACCAGAGGACTTTGTTATACTCGATCAGGGGACTTTGTTATACACAATCAGGGGAATTTGTTATACTCGAGCAGGGGATATGTTATACTCGATTAGGGGACTTTGTTATACTCGACTAGGGGACTTTGTTATACTCGATCAGGAGGATTTGTTATACTCGACCAGGGGACTTTTTTATACTTGACCAATGGACTTTGTTATATTCGATGAGGGGCCTTTGTTATACTCGATCATGGGACTTTTTTATACTCGACCAGAGGACTTTGTTTTATTCGATCAGGGGATATGTCATACTCGATCAGGGGACTTTGTTATACTCAACCAGAGGACTTTGTAATACTCGATCAGGGGACTTTGTTATACACAATCAGGTGACTTTGTTATACTCGAGCAGGGGGCTTTGTTATACTTGATCAGGGGACTTTGTTATACTCGATCAGGAGGCTTTGTTTTACTCGATCAGGGGACTTTGTTATACTCGATCAGGGAACTTTGTTATACTCGTCCAGGGGGCTTTGTTATACTAGGATAAGGGGACTTTGTTATTGTCGAACAGGGGACTTTGTTATACTCGCCCAAAGGCCTTTGTTATATTCGACCAGGGGAGTTTTTTATACTTGACCAATGAACTTTGTTATACTCGACGAGGGGCCTTTGTTATACTCGATCAGGGGCCTTTGTTATACTCGATCAAGGGATTTTCTTATATTCGAGCAGGGGGCTTTGTTATACTCGATCAGGGGACTTTGTTATACTCGATCAGGAGGCTTTGTTATACTCGATCAGGGGACTTTGCTATACTCGACCAGGGGACATTGTTATACACGATCAGGGGACTTTGTTATACTCGACCAGGGGACTTTTTTATACTTGACCAATGGACTTTGTTATACTCGATGAGGGGCCTTTGTTATACTCGATCAGGGGCCTTTGTTATA
>NW_024721408.1:0-13840 GCF_018991925.1 Homarus americanus | reverse complement strand
CTCCTAAACCTAAACTTATCCAACTTAAATCCTTTGCTACGAGTCCTATCCTGCTCGGATATTATAAGAACTTATCTATATCCCCTTTATTGATTCCTTTCACCCACTTAAATACTTCTATCATATCTCCCCGCACTCTTCGTCTTTCTAGGGAATGCAAGTTAAGTTTCTGTAACCTATCCTGATATGGAAGGTTTCTAAGTCCTGGAATCATTTTTGTCATTCTTCGCTGCACCGACTCTAGTGAATTTATATCCATTCTATAATAGGGGCACCGGAACTGAACCGCATAATCGAGGTGCGGCCTGATTTGTTAAAGGGAAGATCTGGTGGACGGGGATAATTGTCTGGTTGTGATGGACACGGCTCACCTAACCTAACCCAATCTAACCTAACCCAACCCAACCTAACCCAACCTAACCCAACCCAACCTAACCTAACCCCTATATATGTGTGAGATAAGGTTCTGATTCAAGAACAAGATGCACAAGTTCGAATCCAAATTGAGCTGTAGGGTTTGTTGACTAATTCTGGGCTTCACATTCATAAAACTCTCAAATGGGATACGACTAAACCCGAAGCCCCATCTTCCGTCGGTCGGTCGTTGGTGTCAGGTCAAAGTTCAGTTTGTAGTTCACCTCCTGTGATATGTGTCATTTATCGAAACGAAACATGAGGTTAACGTGAAAACAAAACCTCGAAGCAACACGTATAAACAGGGTCGAGTTTTCATCGGATTTTACGTCATGAAATTTTCCATCTTGAGAGAGAGAGAGCGAGAGAGATTGATTGATTGATTCCGATGCTGAAATTAACACTAAAATTTTATACTGTAATTGAGATAAATGCAGGTAAGGTTGGCGTATGGAATTATTGAAGGACGATCACAGAAATGTTTTACCTGTTTCCTGTGATGTAAGTCCAAAATGGTGTTAATTGTCATGGGTTTATACGTCCAAAATGTTCTTCATATCGTAGGGTTTTACATCCAAATATGCCATCCAAGTCCATATGTCCATTCATGCAGTTAGCTGTTTATCCATCCACCGATTCACCCACCTACCCATCTCTCATCCCATTCAGTCACCCATCTACCCATCTATCCTCCCATTCAGTCTCCCATCCATCCATCCATCCATCCATCCATCCATCCTTCCATCCATCACACGAGGAATAGAATGACCCACTTATAATTTTCTCTTTCCTGCTGCACTAAGGATCAACCACCCAGAGTGGTATGGCTACCCTGAGTAAGTACACTCTGTATTCCTCCTTTACTCTATTGTGGGTGTAGGTGGTGGGTAGTGTGTGTTTGTGGGTGTAGAACGTGGATAGTAGGTTTGTTTGTGGGTGTAGGGCGTGGATAGTAGGTTTGTTTGTGGGTGTAGGGCGTGGATAGTAGGTTTGTTTGTGGGTGTAGGGCATGGATAGTAGGTTTGTTTGTGGGCGTAGGGCGTGGATAGTAGGTTTGTTTGTGGGTGTGGGGCGTGGATAGTAGGTTTGTTTGTGGGCGTGGGGCGTGGATAGTAGGTTTGTTTGTGGGTGTGGGGCGTGGATAGTAGGTTTGTTTGTGGGTGTAGGGCGTGGATAGTAGGTTTGTTTGTGGGTGTAGGGCGTGAATAGTAGGTTTGTTTGTGGGTGTAGGGCGTGGATAGTAGGTTTGTTTGTGGGTGTGGGGCATGGATAGTAGGTTTGTTTGTGGGTGTAGGGCGTGGATAGTAGGTTTGTTTGTGGGTGTAGGGCGTGGATAGTAGGTTTGTTTGTTGGTGTGAGGGGGTGGATAGTTGGTTTGTTTGTGGGTGTGGGGCGTGGATGTGGGTTTGTTTGTGGGTGTGGGGCATGGATAGTAGGTTTGTTGTGGGTGTGGGGCATGTGGATGGTAGGTTTGTTTGTGGGTGTAGGGGAGTGGATAGTAGATTTCTTTGTGGGTGTAGGGCGTGGATAGTAGGTTTGTTTATGGGTGTGGGGCGTGGATAGTAGGTTTGTTTGTGGGTGTAGGGGCGTGGATGGTAAGGTTTGTTTTGTGGGTGTAGAGGGCGTGGATAGTAGATTTGTTTGTGGGTGTAGCGCGTGGATGGTAAGGGTTTGTTTGTGGGTGTGGAAGGCGTGGATAGTGGGTTTCTTTTGTGGGTGTGGGCGTGGATAGTGGGTTTGTTTGTGGGTGTGGGGCGTGGATAGTAGGTTTGTTTGTGGGTGTAGGGCGTGGATAGTAGGTTTGTTTGTGGGTGTGGGGCGTGGATAGTAGGTTTGTTTGTGGGTGTGGGGCGTGGATAGTATGTTTGTTTGTATGGGTGTAGGGAGTGGATAAGTAGGTTTGTTTATTATTATTGTAGGGCGTGAATAGTAGGTGTGTGTTTGTGGGTGTAGGGGCGTGGATAATAGGTTTGTTTGTGGGTGTAGAACGTGGATAGTAGGTTTGTTTGTGGGTGTAGGGCGTGGATAGTAGGTTTGTTTGTGGGTGTAGGGAGTGGATAGTAGGTTTGTTTGTGGGTGTGGGGCGTGGATAGTAGGTTTGTTTGTGAGTGTAGGGCGTGGATAGTAGGTTTGTTTGTGGGTGTAGGGCGTGGATAGTAGGTTTGTTTGTGGGTGTAGGGCGTGGATAGTAGGTTTGTTTGTGGGTGTAGGGCGTGGATAGTAGGTTTGTTTGTTGGTGTAGGGAGTGGATAGTTGGTTTGTTTGTGGGTGTAGGGCGTGGATAGTAGGTTTGTTTGTGGGTGTGGGGCGTGTATAGTAGGTTTGTTTGTGGGTGTGAGGCATGGATGGTAGGTTTGTTTGTGGGTGTAGGGAGTGGATAGTAGGTTTGTTTGTTGGTGTAGGGAGTGGATAGTTGGTTTGTTTGTGGGTGTAGGGCGTGGATAGTAGGTTTGTTTGTGGGTGTGGGGCGTGGATAATAGGTTTGTTTTGGGTGTGGGGCGTGGATAGTAGGTTTGTTTGTGGGTGTGGGGCGTGGATAGTAGGTGTGTTTGTGGGTGTAGAACGTGGATAGTAGGTATGTTTGTGGGTGTAGAGCGTGGATAGTAGGCATGTTTGTGGGTGTAGGGCGTGGATAGTAGGTATGTTTGTGGGTATAGGGAGTGGATAGTAGGTTTGTTTGTGGGTGTTTGAGAGTGGATAGTAGGTATGTTTGTGGGTGTAGATACATACATTGTTAAGAGGAATAAATCAAAATGGGAAGAAGATTAAGATAAATATACTGATGATTAATGGTACAGGTGAGTTAATAAAATTGATATAAATAGATAAATACAGTAGATAGATAGATAGATAGATAGATACAGTAGATAGATAGATAGATAGATGTATGATTTTGTATACCGCAAGAGTAACTAAATATTCCTGTACCTGTATTTTCTTTCAGTTACAAAATACACAGGATTATAAATATGAGTATGCACATTGCACATCAGGTGTTACAGTCAGTGGTAATATTTTGTAATACTCTTAAGTGATGAGGTAACAGAGGAAATAGACGGATACTAACGGAGAGTTTTTGTAGAATTAGACAGACATTCAGACAGTATAACTTCTTCCGACAATACAAATTTTGACGGTGGAATTTATACACGAGAGTGTATGGATAATTATGATGAGCTGAATTATGACATCTACGTCTGATAATCCGTTGTTTAGAATGGATTATTATTATTTTTGTTGAGATATTTAACAGTTCGAGAAAAGGTTTATTATGGTACTATGTCCTATTATCACACAAGGTCATAATTGAAGTAAAATAACCAATTATACTGTATTATTTTAGACAATACATAAGAACATAAGAACATAAGAATGGAAGAAACTGCAGCGGGCCTATTGGCCCATACTGGGCAGTCCCGTTTACACCCAACCCCTATTGCTCATATGAGCATCCAACCTATGTTTGAAGCAATTCAGCGTATTCGAGTTAATGATGATATTTGGTAACTTGTTTCATTCATCCACTACTCTGTTTCCAAACCAGTGTTTACCTATTTCACGCCTAAATCTAAAATTGTCTAATTTAAAACCATTGTTACGAGTTCGCTCCTGGTTGGATAGTTTGAGTACCTTTGTAATGTCACCTTTGTTTAGCCCTGCCTTCCACTTATACACCTCTATCAGGTCGCCCCTCGCTCTACGTCTCTCAAGGGAGTGAAAATTAAGAAGCTTTAACCTGTCTCTATACTCAAGGTTCCTAATGCCCTGGATTAGTCTTGTCATTCTCCTCTGAATTCTTTCCAAGGATTCTATATCCATTCTGTAATACGGTGACCAGAACTGAACTGCGTAATCCAGGTGTGGTCTCACAAGAGCAAGATACAGTTTTAGGATGGCCTCGCTAGTCTTGTTACTAACACTCCTTTGTATGAACCCAAGTACTTTATTAGCCTTGTTACGAGCAAAAACACATTGTTTACTTGGCTTAAGGTTCCTACTTATCATTACTCTTAAATCTCTCTCGCAGTCGGATTTCTCTATGGCATCGTTGTTCATCTGGTATCTGGTTTCCCTGTTTACATCTCCTATACTGAGTACTTTACATTTGTAGACGTTGAATTTCATCTGCCATTTTTCAGACCATTCGAAAAATTTGTTTAGATCTTCCTGTAGTTTTGCCGAGTCCTCGTCAGATTTGATTACACGTCCTATTTTAGTGTCATCAGCAAATTTACTTATGTTGCTGTCAATGCCGATATCTATGTCGTTTATGTATATAATAAATAATAGTGGTCCAAGTACTGAGCCTTGGGGAACTCAACTTGTGACGTTGCTCCAATGGGACTTAGTGCCGTTAATGCTCACTCGCTGTTTCCTGTCCTGTAACCACGCCCTAATCCATTTAAGGATGTCACCTTTGATGCCATGAGCTTCTACCTTTCTAATTAGTCTTTCGTGGGGGACTCTGTCGAAGGCATTGCTAAAGTCGAGATAAACCACATCATAATTGTGCCCCTCGTCCACCGATTCGAAAACTGATGAAAAGAATGTTAGGCAAGAACGTCCTCTTGTGAAGCCATGCTGGGAATCATTGATCAATCGGTGCTTCTCCAGGTGATTTCGAATAGAGTTTGAAATGATTGCTTCCAGTAATTTGCCTACTATTGATGTTAGACTGATTGGGCGGTAGTTAGAGGATAGTGATCTATCCCCCTTCTTGAAAATCGGTATTACATTCGCTCTCCTCCAGGATTCTGGTACTACACCTGTTTTTAATGACATGTTAAACAACTTTGCTAAGGGCATACTAAGCTCTTCCTTACATTCCTTTAATACTCTGGCAAATATCTCATCGGGACCAGGTGACTTATTAGGCTTTAGTTTGTCTATTTGCTTACTAACATCGTGACTAGTCACTACTATCTCACTTAATTTGTTTTCTTCACTATCTCTGAATAGAGTCGGTGTCTCGGGTATTCCCTGGACATGCTGGATAATATACCATCTACTTAAGGAGGTGATGTAGGTAAGGTAGATTGATATTTTAACATTAATTTACTCAGTTTTTTCTTAGTATCGGATTTTTTTTTTTAGTTTTTTATTCTGACAATTTATAATGCAAGCAGCGTTCACATGTTGTCAACCGCCCCAAGTGTACAAGATGTTTGGACTGTAACTGTACCGTCAATAAGTGGCTGTAACTGCACCGTCAATAAGTGGCTGTAACTGTACCGTCAGTAAATGGCTGTAACTGTACCGTCAATAAGTGGCTCTGTATTCTGAACACGGGGATCTTTACAGTATAACCTACGAGTATAACTGTGGTGAAAGAACTGCTTCCCCGCATTATGTTGAGGAAGATTCGTATACAAACTTTTTGCCCTGACTTCGTAGTAAAAAAAATTTTAGGGAAAATATATTGAATTTATTTTTAATGTTTATTTATTTATTGTTGTCGTTGGTGTTTTTTTTTTTACCGGGATGTGTGTTATATTCACGAAAATGGAGTCAAGACAAATGTTGGACACGTTGATGTGAAGTAACACAGTAAATAATGTTGTTTGTGTTGCTGTGTTATTTATTTATTGTGTTTCTTATTCTTTTCTGTCTATTTTGTTTTATTTAGTTTTATTGTAGTAATGTTATTCTTTTTTTTATTCTTACTTATTTTCATTTTACTGTTTATTCGTTTTCTTATTTTCATTTTATTGTTCAATAATTTTCCATTCATTCTTATTTATTTATCGCGTTGGTGTATTTCATTTATTTGCTATTCTCTTAGGTATTTCACATTTGCATTAATTAATCTTTAAATCATTGGTTGCTATTTTTATCATACTAGTTTAATGTTCACCTCAGCAGTCAACTGGCTTATGTCTAAACAATGTCTACCACTGTTTTAGCCAGACTTAGTTATGAGACTTGTAATTCAGTATCCATTACGTACCGTTTATCAGTGTAATTTGTGGTAATGGACTGCCCAATGTAATTATATATATTGTCTTACTGAAAAAAATGCGGTGTAACCAAGATTAAATTTTATAGAGTTTGTATTTAAGGATTATTCTCCTATACTTCTCTTAGATTCTGAATATATTTTTGTTTTATTATTTCAGTGTATTGTAATGTGTAGTTAGTTACACTATAGATATATAATAATTGCTTTAAGTTTGGTTGGGAGTGTGGAAGGTGTTGTGGTGTGTGATGTACAGGTGTGTACAGGTGGTGGTTACACCTGACTTCGAGGCAGGTGTGTATAGGTGCCAGATACACCTATGGTTACAACACAGGTGTATCCTGCAGCAGTAGTAACAAAGGGGCTATATGGGCTCCGGCGGCCATGTCGTGACACCGGCCGGCAGAATCCCCCGGTGAAAAAGGGAAACAAGATGGCCGTCCCCCATTCAATATGTAAACAACTCGACCTGAAATGTTGTTTATTGGATATTTTTCTCATTAGGGAGTCGAACCCTTGTTTTGAGTTGGTGTTCAACTACCGTGGCTGACGGCCATCACCTGTGATTCAACTGGTAGAATTAAGTGTAATAATAATAATAATAATAATAATAATAATAATTAACGGTTTATTGAAAGAGCTTGGCAGCCAGAAGGCTGAAAATATACAGTTACATATTTGGGGAATGGGTTTCGAATTACAAATAATATATACAAGTAACATAAGTGATACAAATAAGATATATAATAACTAGATGGGGAAAAGCTCAAACTACAGTGCATTTCAACATAGTGACAGTGCAAGAAGTAGTATTTACTGGGAGTGAATACACTGGTTTATTACAAGTTATTGATAATTTTTACAATGGTTGGGACTGGGCTGTTCTTATAGCGATCAGTTCGTGCACTTATGGGCTGGATGCGGTTGTGGGGTCAAACTGCAATTCTCGGGCTAGGGATCTCAGGTGGTAGTAGGAGAAGGTCGTGCTGATAGTGCTCCCGCTAGAGACCAAGGAAAATGGCCGCTTTGGATCGTTGTGCCGTGGGGGAAGAGGAGGGGAGTGTGGGGAAGGACGACCTCCTTGCCACGCTGTTAAGGCAGCTGGGGCAGTTGAGGAGTGAGGTTGATACTCTAAAGGGGGAAAATGAAGCCCTCAGGACGGAACTCCTTTAGGTAGGTGTCCTGCCTCGCAGGACACCTGCGAAGGAGGAGCAGGCGTGGAGAGTGGTTGTCTCCAAGGGGACTAGGGTCAGGCTTAGGAAAGCTGACCAGGGTGTGGAGTGCAGTAACCCTTACCAGGTGCTGCAGGAAGCTGGAGAGGAAGAGAAGAGGCAGGACGGTATGGATCAAGGAGGGGAAAGGGCAGTTGTACAAACCCTGCCCACAGGTAAGGTCGTGGTAGTTGGTGACAGCCAGGTGAGGTTTATGGATAGGGCTTTTTGTGCGAGAGATAGGAAACGTAGGACTAGGGTATGTTTTCCTGGGGCTGGGATAGGGCATGTAGCCGAGAGGTTAGACAGAGTTTTGTCAGGGGAGGGTACCAATCCAGTAGTGTGTCTTAGTGTGGGAGGAAACGATATAGGTAAGGTTAGGAGTGAGGAACTTTTCAAGAGGTATAGGGAGGCGCTGGGGAAGATTAGAGATAGGGGAGGGATCCCGATAGTATGTGGTGTCTTGCCTAGAAGAGGGGTTGGTCGTGAATGGCTGTCCAGGGCAATTGCTATAAATTGCAGACTGGAGAAACATTGTGCAAACAATGGTTGGGCATTCATTGATGACTGGCAACGATTTTATGGCAACGACTACCTGTACTGTCGCGACGGAGTACACTTGTCTCGTGAGGGGGTAAAGACGTTGTCTGCATCCCTGGAGCGTGAAATTGTCACTCGGAAGGGGGGGTTTCGCCAGTAGAGAGGGGTCGGGGAAAATGGGAGTCAAAAAACAAGGAGGTCCTGGGAAGTAGTGAAACAGAAGTAGATAATGCCGAAAATATAGTTAGTCATAATAACAAACATCAACGTAATAAATGTAAAACAGATAGAAACGGAAGAAATATATTGAGTGTTTATTATACTAATAGTAGAAGCCTGTGTAACAAAATGGACCAGCTCAGGGCCATTGTTAGTAAAGAGAACATAGATATAATTGCAATAACGGAAACATGGATAAATTCAAACAGCAAGCATTTTTTAGCAGAATTTCCTATTCCAGGATATAACCTATTTAAATTTGACAGAGTAGGAAGGAGAGGTGGCGGTGTAGCAGTGTATATCAGGGTGTCATTAAAAAGCTGCAATAAATCAAACATTAAAACAAATAGCGACAATGAAAGTATTTGGGTAGAGATTGGTGAGGGCAGTGAATCCGTAGTCATTGGTGTTATATATAGACCACCTAATTTGAGTAGGAACGACGGTAAATTGCTATGGGAGGAAATAAAGAAGGCATCTGATAGAAACAATGTATGTATTCTAGGCGATTTCAACTTTTCAGGCATAGATTGGAAAAATCAACTTAGCGATAATGAATCTGAAGATTTTCTAGAAGTAGTACAGGATAGTTTTTTATATCAATTCATAAACTCGCCCACTAGAGGAAATAATAACCTCGATTTAGTTCTCAGTAATAATGAAAATCTAGTAAAAGATGTTGGGATTGGAGACGAACTAGGAAACAGTGATCATAAAGCCATATATTTTAACATAATATGGGATGGCAGGAAGAATTTAATTTAGCAGCTACTTATGAACAATTTATTGAGACAATCAATAATGCCCAAAATAAACACATCCCTAAAAGAAAATTCAGATCGATACGGAACCAACCAAAATGGATGAATAATAGACTCTTAGATCTTCTAGGGAAAAGGAAAGGAGTATATAGAAAAGTTAAGAAAGGCGAAAATCACTTACTTGGTTACTATCAGAACCTAACAAGACAGGTAAAAACAGAAATTAGGAAAGCAAAGAGAAATTATGAAATCAAGGTAGCAAGCGAATCGAAAAATAACCCCGACTTTTTATCAACTGTATAAATCAAGGTTAGAGATACAATGGAGGTCCCCTTAAAACTACGACAGGAGAAATGACTGATGATGAGTTAGAAATGTGTAGTACGTTAAATAGTCATTTTTCGCTCACGTGATACAAATATGAAAACCTAGCACAGTTTCAGAAGTTCATAGGTATATAACGACAGTATAGAAAATATGTTGATGAATATCAATATTACTAGTAACGATGTGCTTAAAGTAATTAACAAACTGAAGCCTCATAAATCGCCTGGTCAGACGAGGTATATGCTAGAATATTAAAAGAATGTAGAGATGAGTTGCGTAATCCATTAGCAGTTTTATTTAATAAGTCATTAGAATCGGGCCTAGTGCCAGAAGCTTGGAAACTTGCAAATGTAGTTCCGATTTTCAAAAAAGGTGATAAATCAATTGCATCAAATTACCGTCCCATTAGTCTCACGTCAATCATAGGCAAGTTGCTAGAGTCAATTATTGCTACAAAAATCAGAAGCCACCTTGAAACATTCAACTTAATTCATTCTTCTCAGCGCGGGTTCACCCAGGGACGTTCTTGTCTCACAAATTTGCTTAGCTTTTTCTCAGAAGTATATGAAGCGGTAGATAATGATAAGTCATATAATATAATTTATTTAGATTTCAGTAAAGCATTCGATAGAGTCCCTCATGAGAGATTGATAAGGAAGGTAGAAGCACATGGAATAGGTGGATCAGTATTAAAATGGATTAGGTCATGGTTAACTGGTAGGAAACAAAGAGTGGTAGGAAACAAAGAGTCAGCATAAATGGATTAAAGTCAGACTGGGGTGCGGTCAAAGCGGAGTTCCCCAGGGATCTGTATTAGCCCTCTGCTGTTTGTTATATTCATTAATGATCTTGATTTAGGCATAACTAGTAGGATTAGTAAATTTGCAGATGATACCAAAATGGGGAGAGTGATAAATTCAGACAGTGACTTTGAACACCTTCAAAGAGATCTAGATACCTTACATGAGTGGTCAGTAGACTGGCAAATGAATTTTAATACTGATAAATGCAAGGTACTACAGATAGGAAGACGAATACAAACGTTAAGTATAAACTAGGTAACACGGAAATAGAAAACTCAGTTTGTGAAAAAGATCTAGGTGTATTTGTTAGCAACGACTTGAAACCTAGAAAACAATGTATTAGCGTTCGCAACAAGGCAAACAGGATTCTTGGGTTCATATCTAGGTCTGTGAGTAACAGAACTGCTGACGTTATCTTGAAACTTTACCTAGCATTAGTGAGGCCACACATGGATTATGCGGTTCAGTTCTGGTGTCCTTATTATAGAATGGACATAGATTCTTTGGAGAGAGTACAAAGAAGAATGACAAAATGATCCATAATATTAGAAACCTCCATATGAAGAAAGACTGAAAAGCTTAGGCTTACATTCATTAGAGAGGCGTAGAGTTAGGGGAGATATGATAGAGGTGTACAAGTGGGTAAGTGGGATTAACAAGGGTAAAATGGAAGATGTTCTGAAGCTCAGTAATAACGAAATAACTAGAACAAATGGCTTTAAATTAGATAAATTCCGATTCAGAAAGGATATAGGCAAGCACTGGTTTGGTAATAGAGTTGTGGATATGTGGAATAGGCTACCGAGTGCTATAGTAGGATCGGGGACGCTAGGGAGCTTCAGGACGAAGTTGGATAGGCACATGGAAGTGCTGGGATGGGTGTGAAAGGGATCTGCCCTGTGTGGGCCAGTTGGCCTCCTGCAGTATCCCACTTTCTTATGTTCTTATGTTCTTATGTTCTTAGCAAATTTGCAGATGTGGTCGTGGTGATGGTCAGTGAGAGTCGAAAGGGTCAGTGTGTTGAGCGCTTCTTGATATGTGGAGTAGGAAGGGGAGAGAATAATCTTGCATGCCCTCTTTTGCACTTTTACTAGGTGGGCATCTTATCAAATGAACCCCTGTCCTAATGGGCCCTAGTCCTAATGGGCCCCAGTCCTATTGGGTCCCAGTTTTAATGGGCCCCAATTCTAATTGGTCACATTTTCAATGGTTCTCAGTCCTAATGAGCCTCAGTCCAAAGATACCACAGGCCTAATGGTTCCAGTCTTAATAGACCTCAGTCTTAATGAGTCCCAATCCTGACGGCTCTCAATACTAATGGGCCTCAGTCCTAATAGTTTAAGGTTGGGACCCATTAAGACTGGCTTCTATTTACCTTACAAGCACTGTGTTCTACCGTGTCATCCCGTGTGTGTGTGATTTCCCGTGTCAGGTGGTATAATACGCAGGTGAGTGGCTGCCAGGTAGGGTGGGTGAGGGTGGGCACCTTGATGCAGGGGAAGGTGAGTTCCTGATGCTGATTCACACCAGTGTCATGATGAGGTAATCTTATCACCTTATTAGTGTACGATGAGTGGGTGGGCGTGGTGTGGAGGGGTGGGGGCGCGTAAGGGGTAGGCAGCAAGGGGCGTGGTGTATGGTGGGGGGAGGGTAAGGGGCGTGTAGGGGTAGCTAAGTGGGCGTGTTGAGTTGGGCAAGAGGGAGGCGTGGTGGGTGTAGGGGCGTGTATAGGAGGCGGGAAGTGGTGATGGCGCGCGCCACTAATCACTCTGACCTTACTGAACACAACCCATTATACAGCATAATTAGTGTTGCTTCCATCAGCCTCACACAGTCAAACACACTATTTACATTTTCTCTTCACATATATTTTATTTTATTCGTTTCAAGTGGGACTCGAATTTCAGCCTTGGAGTCGAAGAGGAATTTTTTTAGGAGAAGTTGAAAAGAAATCGTGTTTAGTTGAAGACGAATGTGTTCTTATATAAAAGTGAAGGAATTAACCAGACGTGTTTGATTGTTTGGGAGTCTCTATCTCTCACACTCGAGTCCAAGATGTCCCCCTTGAGGACGGTGTTCGTGTAGCGTCGTCAAACTCGCTCTTGGTTTTTATTCAGCAGGAAGAGCTACACCCGCCACCTGGTGTTGGCCGTGTCTGGTGACCATCATATTAACAAGGCCGCTCTCTCGTGCCTTGTCCACACGCCACCCCCCACCTCCATATTGTACCGTTTTGTCCTTTATTAACGGTGGTGTTACTACAGGCAGCGTGGTGTGGGGGGAGGGCCGCTGCTTCACATTGTTCAGTCTTTGACGTGTAACACAAAACGTGAGATGTTGTGGTCCTTCACTACCTCACAACACACACACATCTCCTAGTTACCACATGCGGTTGTTATTAAAGCTCCACCAATGAGTACGCGTCGCTGTCTCGTCCTTTGCTCCGCCGACCATTACAGTGTGTAGCTGTAGGACTCGCCGCCGTGTTTGTTTCATGTAGCGACACTAAACTCCCGGAAATTTGTAGGTGTTAAGCTGGAGCGTTTGAGCTGTTGTTGTCGTCACCTTGTTGATGTTTTGTAGGTCCGTGTTGGCTGAGGATTGTTGTTAGTGTTTCTTAAGGCATTAATAAACTAGTCATGAGGTTCTATAGGAATTATATCCTGCTGTTCTTTTTGTTCTTGTTCTTTTTATTGTTGTTGTTGTTCTTCAGTTGCAAAATTCGAGTTGTGATTATCAGTAGAAGTTTGACGGGCTGGATTCTCTTATCGTTTCTTTAATTCATAAACAAGAACCGTAAACACAAGAGCAAAACAAAGACATAACCAATGAACTAAAAACAAATATATTGAAGGTTTAAATTTCTGGGATAGATTTAAATAGATCTTGGGTATATTTTCTCGTTCTTGGAGGTCAGGCCAGGCCAGGTCAGGTCATGTCATGTTAGGTGTACCGAATACGCTAGCAGAGGTGGTCAGATGCCTTGGGAATACTGCAGAGTAATTGAGGTCAGGTCAGGTGGCCTCAATACCTGCTTCAAGGTGTAATAGAGGTGAAAAATAATGGGTTTCTTGATTGGATCTGGTTAAGTCAGGTCAGGTAAAGTCAGATACAGAGGCTGGGTGTATGACTGTGGGTTGGTGGGTGTATGACTGTGGGTTGGTGGGTGTATGACTGTGGGTTGATGGGTGTATGACTGTGGGTTGGTGGGTGTATGACTGTGGGTTGGTGGGAGTATGACTGTGGGTTGATGGGTGTTTGACTGCGGGTTGGTGGGTGTATGACTGTGGGTTGGTGGGTGTATGACTGTGGGTTGGTGGGTGTATGACTGTGGGTTGGTGGGTGTATGACTGTGGGTTGGTGGGTGTATGTTGGTGGGTGTATGACTGTGGGTTGGTGGGTGTATGACTGTGGGTTGGTGGGTGTATGACTGTGGGTTGGTGGGTGTATGACTGCAGGTTGGTGGTGTATGACTGTGGGTTGGTGGGTGTATGACTGTGGGTTGATGGGTGTATGACTGTAGGTTGGTGGGTTGATGGGTGTATGACTGTGGGTTGGTGGGGACTGTGGGTTGATGGGTGTATGACTGTGGGTTGGTGGGTGTATGAC
>NW_024721407.1:0-16350 GCF_018991925.1 Homarus americanus | reverse complement strand
TTGGAGTGTCAGAGGTGTACCTGGGAGTGTCAGAGGTGTACCTGGGAGTATCAGTGGTGTACCTGGGAGTGTCGGACGTGTACCTAGGAGTGTCAGAGGTGTACCAGGAAATTTCAGTGGAGCACCTGGGAGTGAAAGAGGTGTACCTGGGAGTATGAGAGGTGTACCTGGGATTGTCAGAGGTGTACCTGGCAGTGTCAGCGGTGGACCTGGGAGTGTCAGAGATGTACCTTGGAGTGTCAGAGGTGTATCTGGGAGTGTCGGACGTGTACCTGGGAGTGTCGGAGGTGTACCTGGGAGTGTGAGAAGTGTACCTGGGAGTGTCGGAGGTGTACCTGGGAGTGTCGGAGGTGTACCTGGCAGTGTCAGCAGTGTACCTGGGAGTGTCAGAGGTGTGCCAGGGAATGTCAGTTGAGTACCTGGGAGTGTCAAAGGTAAATTTGGGAGAGCCAGAGGTGTACCTGGGAGGTCAGAGGTGTACCTGGGAGGCCAAAGGTGTACCTGGGAGTGTCAGAGGTGTACCTGGGAATGTCAGGAGGTGTTCCTGGAGTGTCAGGAGGGAGTAACCTGGGAGTGCCGGAGGTGCACCTGGGAGGCCGTGTACCTGGGAGTGTCAGAGGTGTACCTGGGAGGCCGTGTACCTGAAGTGGCAGAGGTACCTGAGGAGTGTCAGAGGTGTACCTGGGAGGTCAGAGAGCAAAAATTCGGGAGTGTCGGAGGTGTACCTGGGAGTGTCAGAGGTGTACTTGGGAGTGGCCAGAGGTGCACCTGGGAGTGTCAGCGTACCTGGGAGTGTGTGAGGTGTACCTGGGAGTGTCAGAGGTGTGCCTAGGAGTGTCAGAGGTGTACCTGGGAGTGTCTGAGGTCTACCTGGCAGTGTCTGAGGTGTACCTGGCAGTGTCTGAGGTGTAACTGGCAGTGTCAGCGGTGTACGTGGGAGTGTCAGCGGTGCACCTGGGAATGTTAGAGGTGCATCAGGGAGTGACAGAGGAGTACCTAGAAGTGTCAGAGGTGTACCTGGGAGTGTCAGAGGTGTACCTGGGAGTGTCAGAGGTGTACCTGGGAGTGTCAGAGGTGTACCTGGGAGTATCAGAGGTTTACCTGGGAGTGTCGGACGTGTACCTAGGAGTGTCAGAGGTGTACTAGGAATGGGGTGGAGGCACTTGGGAGTGACACAGAGGTGTACCTGGGAGTATCAGAGGTGTACCTGGGAATGTCAGAGGTGTACCTGGGAGTGTCAGGGGTGTAACTGGGAGTGTCGGAGGTGTAACTGAGAATGTCAGAGGTGTACCAGGGAGTGTCAGTGGAGTACCTGGGAGTCTCAAAGGTGTACGTGGGAGTATCAGAGGTGTACCTGGGAATATCGGAGGTGTACCTGGGAATATCGGAGGTGTACCTATGAGTGTCAGAGGTGTACCTGGGAGTGTCGGAGGTGTACCTGGGAGCGCCAGAGCGCCCACTGGTCGTGCTGCGTACCTGGCAGTGTCATATGCACCTTGGAGGTCAGAGGTGTACCTGGGAGTGTCAGAGGTGTAGCTGGGAGTGTGAGAGGTGTACCTGGGAGTGTGAGAAGTGCACCTGGGAGTGTCGAAGGTGTACCTGGGAGTGTCGGAGGTGTACCTGGCAGTTTCAGCGGTATACCTGGGAGTGTCAGAGGTGTACCAGGAAATGTCAGTGAGCAATCTGGAGGCCAAAGGTAAAATCTGGGAGGTCAGAGGTTACCCAGCAATATCGGAGGTGTACCTGGGAATATCGGAGGTGTACCAGGAGTTCAGAGGTGTACCTGGGAGGTCAGAGGTGTATCTATGTCGGACGTAAAAATTGGGAGGCCAGGAGCTGTACCCAGGGAATTTCCAGTGAGTACCTGGGAGGCCAGAGGTGTACCTGGGAATGTCAGAGGTGTACCTGGGAGTGTCAGAGGTGTACGTGGGAGTGTCAGAGGTGTACCAGGGAGTGTCAGAGGTGTACCTGGGAGTGTCAGAGGTGTACCTGGGAGTGTCTGGGGTGTACCTGAGAGTATCTGGGGTGTACCTGGGAGTGTCTGAGGTGTCCCTGGGAGTGTCAGAGGTGTACCTGGGAGTGGCAGAGGTGTATCTGGAAGTGTCGGACGTGTACCTGGGAGTGTCAGAGCTCTACCACGGAATGTCATTGGAGTAGCTGGGAGTTTCAGAGGGGTACCTGGGAGTGTCAGAGGTGTACCTGGGAGTTTCAGAGGTGTACCTGGGAGTGTCAGAGGTGTACCTGGGAGTATCAGAGGTGTACCAGGGAGTGTCAGAGGTGTACCTGGGAGGTTCAAAATCATGGTACATGTTTGTAATGGAGTGTCAGCGGTTCACCTGGGAGAGTTAGAGGTGTATCAGGGAGTGACAGAGGAGTACCTAGGAGTGTCAGAGGTGTACCTGGGAGTGTCAGAGGTGTACCTGGGAGTATCAGAGGTGTACCTGGGAGTGTCGGACGTGTACCTAGGAGTGTCAGAGGTGTACCATGAAATGTTAGTGGATTACCTGGGAGAGACAGAGGTGTACCTGGGAGTATCATAGGTGTACCTGGGAGTGCTCAGAGGTGTACCTGGGAGTGTCAGGGGTGTACCTGGGAGTGTCAGAGGTGTACCTGGAGTGTCTGAGGCCCACCTGGCAGTGTCTGAGGTGTACCTGGCAGTGTCTGAGGTGTGTCCGCAGTGTCAGCGTGTGTACGTGTGGGAGTGTCAGCGGTGCACCTGGGAGGACAGAGGAGTAAATTCCCAGAGTGTCAGAGGTGTACCTGGAGGTCAGTGTGTACCTGGGAGTGGTCGTAGAGGTGTACCTGGGAGGTCGGATCTGTACCTAGAGTGCTCGGGAGGTGTACCAGGAAATGTCAGTGGAGTGCCTGGGAGTGACAGAGGTGTACCTGGGAGTATCAGAGGTGTACCTGGGAGTGTCAGAGGTGTACCTTGGAGTGTCAGGGGTGTAACTGGGAGTGTCGGAGGTGTAACTGGGAATGTCAGAGGTGTACCAGGGAGTGTCAGTGGAGTACCTGGTGTAATGATTGTTTGTCAGACCAAAGCTTACAGCCCAGAATTATGTCACATGTAACAGCAAGCACACTACAGACCTCGTGGCACCACCACATCCCGGGTTGACACACCTCAGGTCGACCCTAGGGACTTGACCTCGTCCGCTAATGACTTGAGTTAGCCGGGTGACCTACAACCGCACCTGACCAATACACCTGGGCAGGACGACACCTGCACACAGCCGTCCAGACCTGACACTAGGGAACCAGAATTCTCACCACCACCCGATCAGCTCTACCCGGCGTCATGACCTTAGTAATTCAAGGACCCGCTAATTAGCCAGCACTCCTGTTAACCCAACAACCCGGTCAAGACACACCCAGTTCAGTAGGAGAGGTCACCCCCCGGCTCGACCAATATATAGGGGCTGGAGCTCCTCTCACGCAGAGTGTCTGTAACCAGGAAGGGCCAGCTACCAGGTCCCCGAGTCCCGCTCGAGAGAAGCCCGCCACTAAGTGTAACGAAGTCTCAGCCCGGGTCCATCGACAAAGTGCTGTCAACTCCACGTGTAACAGTAAGTGCTGGCTGTGTAGTCTGTGGAAGTGCAGTGATCCCGAACTTCCCCAACGATCGACTTAGTGAAGTGCCCATTCTAGCTGTGAGGTTAGGTTATACGAGAATACCATAGTCTATCATAAATTGTGTACGAACCCCCCTATTGAACTAGTAAAATAAAGCTGTAACACGCATTGGTGTTTTATATACTACACTTGTACTGTGCCTGTGTTAATATACAGTGTTGGCATCACACCCTCGAGACACGCTACCATTTCCTCTCGCTATAATACTCTACTACTATAAGCTCCTAACTTACCTCTTCATGTGAGATTTTGTCTCATTACAATGGTGGCAGCGCACTTAACGTAAGAACTCACGCCTATTCCCCTTAGTGTTCAGTACAGTGATTGTTAGAACCTTTTAAAGTAAACTCGTAACTATCTTGACGAAGCAGGCAGTACAAGGGTGGTAACATTTGTAATATAATTCCTGTCCCTCAGTGTGGTACAAGTGGTGACAGTATCCACTCCCCCCTCCCTAGTTCACATATTGTTGGGTAACGGGGAACAATGGTCGAGAACTCAACCAGGGCAAGTGTCAGTAAAACCCCCTCCTCGTCCCACCCACAGACGTCATCGTCAACATTGACAATTTCGACTTCCACGATCAGTACTTCCCAGCCCTCCTCGCAAGCTAATATGACTTCTGTTAACATTACACCAACGACTTCCGTTTTATTCCCGTTCCCTGAACAATCCACTAGTACCTACTCTCCCCCCCTACCCCTTAACCACCCTGCACCCTCTCTCGCCGCTCCCTCCCCCACGCTCACGTACACCTAAGCACCTCCCAACTCCTACAGCATGCCAGACCCCTTCCTGACGTCTGTCTCAGCGAGTAGTGCGGCACAAGTAATCAGTCAGATACCCATGTTTGAGGGCGATGGCCGTGACCCTGCGACATCAGCCGATAGGCTGGAACAGTGGTTAGGAGACATTGAGAGTGCGTTCCCGGAATCCCTTCAGGAATACGAGGAATGCCGCCTTAGGACGGCACGTATGCGATTGGGCGGTGACGCGAAAGGTGTGCTAGGATTTCACCCGACAGTAAAGAATGCTACCACGTGGGACACGTTCGCGAACGGATTACGGGAAATTTACAGCCAGGGTGACTCATTACAAGATCACACGACACGTTTAGCTAATATTAAGCTAGAGGAGTGTTCATCACTAAATGTTTACCTATCATGCATAGGGAGTGCTGTGAAGATGGCGAGAGTGAATCACCCACAATTCTTCCCACCTGAGCTAGTACTCTCTTACTTTCTGTCGGGCTTACCCGGCGAGATGCGTACGTACATGGAGGCAAGCGGGATAACTACGATCGAGAACGCAATTAAAGCAGTGCAGAGGTATATACAGCTCAGGAAACCCACCCCCACCTCCCGTTTTGTGTCGACAATTCACGCCGCACCTCCCACCCTTACACGTAACACCCCTTCTGTCTGGGAGGATGAATTCTTGAGACTGATGGTGGAGAATCTCAGCCGGGACGAAAGCAAGCGACAGGAACAGTCATCGTTCCACGAGGAAGGGCGGGAGCAACCAGGGTTAGATACAGTAGGTATAAACACGTTGGGTAATGCGCCACGGGGCGGCCGGCCGTCCGGGGCAGGGACCCGCGGGGCGCGGGCTGGGATTGACCCCCGCCCCCGGGCAGTCACAAGTGCGCGCCCGGGCCCGCCCATGCGGGATAGCTGGTATAGAGCTCCGAAGCCTTTTCGCTGCTCCTCCTGTGGGGCATGGTCCCACGCGGTGCATGGATGTCCCTTTCAATGTGAGGGAAACCAGTGCGATGGGTGTGGCGACCAGGGACATACCCGCAGAGAGTGTCCATACACCGGAATGCGTTGTTACGCATGTGCCGAGTGGGGACACATTCGCAGGTTATGTCCCTACTACTAAAGACAAGGGCGAGGCGTTGATGGTGACTAGGGAAGACAGGCCAATTATTAAGTTGAAAATGGGAGGGAAACGGGTTGAAGCTTTCATTGACACAGGCTCTTCGGTGTCCTTGGTGAAACAGAATGTGGCCTCCAAGATGAGCCTAGGGGGAAAGCATAAAGTTCCTGAGTTACGTGGCGTCACGGGGAACCGCCTCTCAACATTGGATTCCAGAGATATAACTGTAGACTTAGGAGATAAGATAGTTGTTCACGCGCTGGTTGTGGTAAGCGGTGATCTTTTCCCAGGGGATGTTCTTATTGGGTCAGATTTCTTGTGTAGGTTTAAGTATGGAATCCAATTTGATGGGAGCCGGTATACCGTGACACTTGATGGTAGAGATTATGCAGGTACTCCTATTAGGAATAGGTCTGGTCTGCCCGTCCACCTCATTAAGCCTAAACGCCCCCAGCCCCCCGCACCCCAAGCCCCCCAGCTACACCCGACGCGCGCCACTGTCATCCCCCCCCCCCACTCTAGTGTTGTTCTGCCCGTTCGATGGTCAAGGTCGTTCGACAGTTCCACGGAGGATCAGGAGTATGTATTTGTTGAAACCCCTCATAAAATGTCCCCATACATGCAGTCGGGGCTCATTAACACTCAGCAGCCTAGCGTCCCAGTCATAAACCCCACCCCCAGGGAATTTAAACTTACTCCTGGTCATTCAGTGGGAACAGTCTGTGCGGTCGATAAAGTAGAGGATCTGGAGCATTTCGATTCTACGAGATATAACATTAGGAGTGACACAGAATTCGTAGAGTCACAGCAAATGTTCGCCACTGCAATAGAATCCCTTGACATAGATCACCTACCCACCCTTATTAGAGAACGTCTACGCTCTATAATAAAGCAGCATGAAGATCTATTTGCAACTTCAGATCAGGACCTCGGCCTGATGTCAGCTTCACACAAAATTAATACAGGCTCCGCTCCCCCCACCAGAGTACGGCAGTGGAGGCTTCCTGAGGCGGCTAAAACTCAAATTAGGGACTTATGTCGCCAAATGGAGGAACGTGGTGTCATCTCCCCTTGTACTAGCCCCTATTGCTCCCCGGTAGTATTAGTCAGAAAAAAGGACGGGTCAACTAGATTCTGTGTAGACTATAGGGAACTTAATAAGGACACCATTGCTGATAGCTATCCCCTGCCCAGAATTGACGAGACACTGGACCAATTGAACGGAGCTTCTATATTCACAGTTCTAGACTGTAAGGATGCGTACTGGAGTATACCTGTCGACCCGGCTGACCGCCCCAAAACTGCTTTCGCGGACGGCAGCCGTCTATTTTGTTTCAACAGGTTACCTTTCGGGTTAAAGGGAGCACCGGCCACGTTCATGAGGGCTGTGAACCACAGTCTCACACCCGTGCTTGGGCGGAACGCTATGGCTTACCTGGACGATGTTATCTTCTATAGTAAAAACATGGATTCGCACATGCGGGATGTAGATGAGGTTCTCTCGGTCATGAAAGCGGCCGGACTGAAAGTGTCCCTTAGGAAATGCGCGTTCGCGCGCCAGGAAGTTAAATTCCTGGGATTCATCGTAGGTCATGGCGGCGTTAGGCCCGACCCGGTGAAAGTGAAAGCGATAGCAGAGATGCCACCTCCCACCACAGCCAATGGTGTGAAACAGTTCCTCGGCACCGCCAATTTTTTCAGACGTCACATCCCTCACTTTTCAGAGGCGGCCCTCCCCCTTACGAAACTTACAAAGAAGTCGGTTCAGTTTCGGTGGTCGGGGGAGGCAGATAAAGCTTTTAACCATCTTAAGGACTTACTGAAGTCGGCAACAATGTTAGCACTGCCGGACTTCACGCAGCCGTTTTACGTGCACACTGACGCTTCCGACGAAGCACTGGGAGCCTGTCTCATGCAAGGTGGTGAAGATAACCCCATCCCTATTGCTTATTTTTCCCAGAAATTGAGCGGAGCTGCCCTCCGCTACTCCACAACTGAGAAAGAAGCCTTGGCTATTGTCAAGGCCGTAACTTCCTTTGATGCTTACCTATTTGGTAGACACTTTTATGTAATCACTGATCACCGTCCTTTAATATATATCTTCCAAGGTAAAACTCCTAATGCACGGGTAGCACGCTGGGCAGTCTTTCTAAATGCGTATAACTTCTCCATTTTGCATAAGCCAGGCAAGAACCACGTAGTACCAGACGCACTGAGCCGTAATGTATTACCTATAAATAATGTCGGGAATCCTAGCAGCATGACTCAGCCCATTTTTGGGGACCTATCACCTAACGAGGTGCGCCAACACCAACTCGAAGACCCACAGTGGGGTCCTGTCATTGAGTTCCTTGAGGGGGGTCCGCTCCCCAAGAAGGTCAACAAAGCCTCACTTTGTGATTTCAGTCTTTTAAGCGGAGTCCTGTATCTTGTTACTATGAAACAGGATGATGAGCAACCCACAGAACTCGTAGTCATCCCCGCATCCTTGGAAAACTCGGCCCTAGAAGTAGCTCACTCTTCCCAATTCGCAGCCCACCCGGGTGAATGTCGCACATATGCACGTGCACGCTCTATGTTTTTCATGCCCAATCTAGCGCGGAAGGTTGGGGCATTTGTCAAAGGATGTCTGCCGTGTCAGTTAAGGAAGGGTACCCCAAAGAGACAGGGAGAGCTGCAGGAGTTTCCACCAGCCTCTCAGCCCTTGGAACGGGTATCGATCGATCTAACTGACATGTCAATACGTTCACACCGGGGAAACAGATACGTTGTTTCCATCGTCGATCACTATTCACGTTTTGCAACCTATATACCCATCCCCGATAAACGCGCAGAGACAGTTTGTGAAGCCCTGTTACAATACGTTGGTACTCATGGATGCCCCCGGGTCATTGTAAGTGATCAAGGGACAGAGTTCACCTCGGGCATCTTTCAGAAGGCGTGCGACTTGCTGCGGGCTAAGTCAAATCTAACCACTAGTTACCACCCACAGGCTAATGCCATGGTTGAGCGTTCCCACCGCACGTTGAAAGATCACTTGTCGTTTTTGGTTAATAATCAGTACGGCGGTTGGGACGATCAGCTACCTCTTGCACAACTGGCCATGAACACCGCAATTAATACCACCCTGCATAACACTCCTTACTTCCTTCACTTTGGTAGGGATCCAAACCTTCCTGCTGGTGTAATCAACCCCCACCCCTATCCTATGGCGAGGACTACCCTTCTGTCTTGCAAAACAGGTTACAAACGGTCTTTACTCGGGTGCAGGAACTAAACAGGAAAGGTCACTTACACAACGCCACCTACTATAACCTCAGGGTCACCCCTTCCAATATTACTGTAGGTACCCTGGTCTTCCTAACTAACGAATCATCCTCCCCCGATATCCCCTCTAAGTTGCAACAGAGATGGCAGGGCCCATATAGAGTAACCGCCCAACCCAGCAAAGTAAACTTCACTATTTCCCCGCTTTGCCAGGGGGGACGTAAGGAAACTGTGCATGTGAATAGATTGAAGCTGGCAACTGTCGACGATGACGTCTTCAACAAATCAGGCCTCACCAACCAGCCCCCTCTAGGGGTAACATTCCCTTCCCAACACCCTATCCCTCCACCAGCAGCTGACCACCCCCCTCAGAACAATCAGGTACCTCACACCCCAAGTAATAATCAGAGAACTCCCCGAGCTACTGCCCCACTTGTACCAGTAAGACCTGATCAGATTAGGGCTCATAGATATAACACCAGGTCACAAAACATAGATTAAAGTAACGAGTCTAGGGGCACTTCTAATTGTTGATTCTCCACCCCGGGATCTTGTCTTTCTACTAAGCTACAGAGTCAGCACTGCCCTTGCTCTTCACGGGCCTGGGCGAGGTCTCCCTGACTCCACACAAAAGTCGGAGATGACACCACCACAGCTGCAGCCGACCCCCTACCAGATGAGCTGAGACCAACGCATCCTGACTCATAATGGATGCCCGACACGAGCGGGACACGCAGCGGGCAACCCCGCGGCGAATGGGTGACGCCTTCACGTCGACACTGCAAGCCCCAAGCTCCAGAAACGGGCTTGCATAATGCTGGCCCTCGATCTGGTTGAAGACACTGGGCTGTGTCTCGTCGCTCGCCTGCTGAACGACGAGACACGCACCGAGGCTACGGTCTCACAGCCCACAATACTGACAGACAACATCTATGGGTACCATCAGCCTGAGCAAGCTACGCCATGCAGGACCAGCGCAGCACCTAGCTCCAGGCAGGGAATCAGGTCGTCCCCTTGGAACCCAGGAGAAAATCCCGAAACCCCGACCTGCAAATTCAGCAGCAGCAAGCAACAGGCAACAAACAACTAGAAGTCCCAGTGGCGATGCAGACGACAGCTCCCTACGGTTCAGGACCTGTCAACTGGTTCCACGCACTTCCACTCCGGGAATGGAACCACCAGGTACCAGACAAGTAATGGCTGACCTCGGCCCACACGGGATCTGCCTCGCCGGTGTTTACCACACCATCGGGGACGAAACAGAAGTGACCTGACTACAAGAAGAGGAAGAAACAAGCAAACCCTGGGGGGCCCACCCAGGGAGGGATTCACCACTGTGAGGGTGTGGGACAGGACGGTCAGGGGTCTCGCCGACACTCACGTACGGAGGGCGAACTCTTGTCCGTGGACCCTGCCCTACACGCCATCCAAAGCGATGACACCCTAAGCAGTGGACCGGCTTTGATCCCGGCCGGGAAGGGCGGAAACTCAGATGGGACTAGAAAAATCCATCTGGAATGCGTCAGGAACTGCCACTCCACACAGAAGTTCAAGTGGAGGAAGTGAGGCACGCGACACACCGCGGCAGACCGCAGGACGGGACAGGAAACGCCAACCACCACATCTACTGCGTCGTCCACTCTGATGCGAGTGTGTGTAACAGGGAGGGTTAGGTTCACCATCACCACCGTGGGAGTGTGTGTACCAGGAAGCGTTAGGTTCACCGCAGTGGGAGTGTGTGTACCAGGGAGCGTTAGGTTCACCATCATCACCGTGGGAGTGTGTGTACCAGGGAGCATAAGGTTCACCATCACCACCGTGGGAGTGTGTGTACCAGGGAGCATAAGGTTCACCATCACCACCGTCAGAGTGTGTGTACCAGGGAGCGTTAGGTTCACCATCACCACCGTGGGAGTGTGTGTACCAGGGAGCGTTAGGTTTACCAACACCAACGTGGGTTTGTGTGTACCAGGGAGCGTTAGGTTCACCGCCGTGGGAGTGTGTGTACCAGGGAGCGTTAGGTTTACCATCACCACACTGGGAGTGTGTGTACCAGGGAGCGCTAGGTTCACCATCATCGGTGTCTGTGAACCAGGGAGCGTTAGGTTCACCATCACCACCGTGGGAGTGTGTACCAGGGAGCTTTAGGTTCACCGTCACAACCATGGGCGTGTGTGTACCAGGAAGCGTTAGGTTCACCATCACCACCGTGGGAGTGTGTGTATGAGGGATCGTTAGGTTCACCATCACCACCGTGTGGGTGTGTACCAGGAAGCGTTAGTTTCACCATCACCACCGTGGGAGTGCGTGTACCAGAGAGGGTTAGCTTCACCATCACCACCATGGGAGTGTGTGTACCATGGAACGTTTGGTTCACCATCACCACCTTGGGAGTGTGTGTACCAGGGAGCGTTAGGCTCACCATCACCACCGTGGGAGTGTGTGTACCAGATAGCGTTAGGTTCACCATCACCACCGTGGGAGTGTGTGTACCAAGGAGCGTTAGGTTCCCCATCATCACCGTGGGTGTGTGTGTACCAGGAAGCGTTAGGTTCACCATCGTGAGTGTCTGTGTACCAGGGAGCGTTAGGTTCACCATCACCACCGTGGGAGTGTGTGTACCAGGGAGGGTTAGCTTCACCATCACCACCGTGGGAGTGTGTGTACCAGAGAGCGTTAGGTTCACCACCTTGTGAGTGTGTGTGTACCAGGGAGCATTAGGTTCACCACCGTGGGAGTGTGTGTACCAGGGAGCATTAGGTTCACCACCGTGGGAGTGTGTGTACTAGGGAGCATTATGTTCACCATCAACACCATGGGAGTGTGTGTAAGAGGGAGCATTAGGTTCACCATCACCACCGTGAGAGTGTGTGCACCAGGGAGCATTAGGTTCACCATCACCACCGTGGGAGTGTGTACCAGGGAGCGTTAGGTTCAACTTCACCACCGTGGGAGTGTGTGTACCAGGGAGCGTTAGGTTCACCATCACCACAGTGGGAGTGTGTGTACCAGGGAGCGTTAGGTTCACCATCACCACCTTGGGAGTGTGTGTACCAGGGAGGGTTAGGTTCACCATCACCACCGGGAGTGTGTGTGTACCAGAGAGCGTTAGGGTTCACTCACCACCACCGTGGGAGTGTGTGTACCAGGTAGCGTTAGGTTCACCATCACCACCATGGTAGTGTGTGTACCAGGGAGGGTTAGGTTCACCATCACCACCGTAGGAGTGTGTAAACCAGGGAGCATTAGGTTCACCACCGTGGGAGTGTGTGTGTACCAGGGAGCATTAGGTTCACCACCGTGGGAGTGTGTGTACCAGGGAGCATTATGTTCACCATCAACACCATGGGAATGTGTGTAAGAGGGAGCATTAGGTTCACCATCACCACCGTGAGAGTGTGTGCACCAGCTTGCGTTAGGTTCACCATCACCACCTTGGGAGTGTGTGTACCATGGAGTGTTAGGTTCACCATCACCACCGTGGGAGTGTGTGTACCAGGGAGCGTTAGGTTCACCATCACCACCTTGGGAGTGTGTGTACCAGGGAGGGTTAGGTTCACCATCACCACCGTGGGAGTGTGTATACCAGGGAGCGTTCGTTTCACCACCGTGGGAGTGTGTGTGTACCAGGGAGCATTAGGTTCACCACCGCAGGAGTGCGTGTACCACGGAGCTGAGGTTCACGTCCGTAGGAGTGTGTGTACCAGGGAGCGTTAGGTTCACCATCACCACGGTGGGAGTGTGTGTAGCAGGGAGCGTTAGGTTCACCTTCACCACCGTGGGAGTATGTGTACCAGGGAGGGTTAGGTTCACCATCACCACCGTGGGAGTGTGTGTACCAGGAAGCGTTAGGTTCACCATCGAGGGTGTCTGTGTACCAGTGAGCGTTAGGTTCACCATCAACCGTGGGAGTGTCTTTACCAGGGAGCGTTAGGTTCACCGTCACCACCGTGGGAGTGTGTGTACCAGATAGCGTTAGGTTCACCATCACCACCGTGGGAGTGTGTGTACTAGGGAGCGTTAGGTTCACCATCACCACCGTGGGAGTGTGTGTCCCAGGGAGCGTTAGGTTCACCATCACCAACGTGGGAGTGTGTGTACCAGTGAGGGTTAGGTTCACCATCACCACCATGGGAGTGTGTGTACCAGGGAGCGTTACGTTCACCATTAACCACCGTAGGGGTGTGTGTACCAGGGAGCGTTACGTTCACCATCACCACCTTAGGAGTGTCTGTACCAGGTTGCGTTAAGATCACTATCACCCCCGTGGGAGTGTGTGTTTACCAGGGTGCGTTAGGTTCACCGCCGTGTGAGTGTGTGTACCAGGGAGCGTAAGGATCACCATAACCACCGTGGGAGTGTGTGTACTACGGAGCGTTAGGTTTACCATCACCACCGTGGGAGTGTGTGTACCAGGGAATGTTAGATTCACCATCACCACCGTGGGAGTGTGTGTACCACGGAGCGTTAGGTTCACCATCACCACCGTAGGAGTGTGTACCAGGGAGCATTAGGTTCACCATCACCATTGTGGGAGTGTGTGTACCAGGGAGCGTTAGGTTCACCATCACCACCGTGGGAGTGTGTGTACCAGGGAGCGTTAGGGTCACCATCACCATCGTGGGAGTGTGTGTACCAGGAAGCTGCTAGGTTCACTGCAGTGGGAGTGTGTAAAACAGAGCGTTAGGGTTCACCATCACCACTGTGGGAGTGTGTACCAGGGAGCATATATTTCACTCATCACCACCGGCCAGAGTGTGTGTACCAGGAGAGCTTAGGGTTCACCATCACCACCGTGGGATGTGTACTAGGAGCGTTAGGGTTTACCAACACCAACGGGAGTGTACCAGGAGCGTTAGGTTCACCGCCGTGGAGTGTGTGTACCAGGAAGCGTTAGTTTCACCATCATCACCGTGGGAGTGTGTGTACCAGGGAATGTTAGGTTCACCATCGTGGGTGTCTGTGTACCAGGGAGCGTTAGGTTCACCATCACCACCGTGGGAGTGTGTTTACCAGGGAGCGTTAGGTTCACCGTCACCACCGTGGGAGTGTGTTTAACAGGGAGCGTTAGGTTCATCATCACCACCATGGGAGTGTGTGTACCAGGGAGCGTGAGGTTCACCATCACCACCTTTGTAGTGTGTGTGCCCTGGAGCGTTAGGTTCACCATCGTGGGTGTCTGTGTACCAGGAAGCTTTAGGTTCACAACCACCACCGTGGGAGTGTGTGTACCAAGGAGCGTTAGGTTCACCATCACCACCGTGGTAGTGCGTGTGCCATGGAGCGTTAGGTTCACCATCACCACCGTGGGAGTGTGTGCACCAGGGAATGTTAGGTTCACCATCACCACCGTGGGAGTGTGTGTACCAGGGAGCGTTAGGTTCACCACAGTAGGAGTGTGTGTGTACCAGGGAGCATTAGGTTCACCACCGTGGGAGTGTGTTTACCAGGGAGCATTATGTTCACCATCAACACCATGGGAGTGTGTGTAAGAGGGAGCATTAGGTTCACCATCACCACCGTGAGAGTGTGTGCACCAGGGAGCGTTAGGTTCACCATCACCACCCTGGGAGTGTGTGTACCAGGGAGCGTTAGATTCACCATCACCACTGTGTGAGTGTGTGTTCCAGGGAGCGTTAGGTTCACCATCACCACCGTGGGAGTGTGTGTACCAGGAGTTCACCATCACCACCGTGCGAGTGAGTGTACCATGGAGCGTTAGGTTCACCATCACCACCTTGGGTTTGTGTGTTCCAGTGAGGGTTAGGTTCACCATCACCACCGTGGGAGTGTGTGTACCAGGGAGCGTTAGGTTCACCACCGTGGGAGTGTGTGTGTACCAGGGAGCATTAGGTTCACCACCGTGGGAGTGTGTGTACCAGGGAGCATTATGTTCACCATCAACACCATGGGAGTGTGTGTAAGAGGGAGCATTAGGTTCACCATCACCACCGTGAGAGTGTGTGTACCAGGGAGCGTTATGTTCACCATCACCACTGTGGGACTCTGTGTACCAGGAAGCTTTAGGTTCACCGCCGAAGGAGTATGTGTACCAGGGAGCATTAGGTTCACCATCACCACGGCGGGAGTGTGTGTAGCAGAGAGCGTTAGGTACACCTTCACCACCGTGTTAGTGTGTGTACCATGGAGCGTTAGGTTCACCATCACCACCTTGGGAGTGTGTGTACCAGTGAGGGTTAGGTTCACCATCACCACCGTGGGAGTGTGTGTACCATGGAGCGTTAGGTTCACCACCGTGTGAGTGTGTGTGTACCAGGGAGCATTAGGTTCACCACCGTGGGAGTGTGTGTGTACTAGGGATGTTAGGTTCACTCACTGTGTGAGTGTGTGTAGCTAGGAGCATTAGGTTCACCACCGTGAGTGTGTACTAGGAGCAACAGGTTCACCATCACCACCGTGAGAGTGTGTGCACCAGGGAGCATTAGGTTCACCATCACCACCGTGGGAGTGTGTGTACCAGGGAGCGTTAGGTTCACCAGCACCACCGTGGGAGTGTATGTACCAGGGAGCGTTAGGTTCACCATCACCACCTTGCGAGTGTGTGTACCAGGGAGGGTTAGGTTCACCATCACCACCGTGGGAGTGTGTGTACCAGGGAGCGTTAGGTTCACCATCGCCACCGTGGGAGTGTGTGTACCAGGGAGCTTTAGGTTCAACATCACCACCTTGGGGGTGTGTGTACCAGATAGCATTAGGTTCACCCTCATCACCGTGGGAGTGTCTGTACGAGGTAGCGATAGGATCACCATCACCACCATGGGAGTGTGTGTGTACCAGGGTGTGTTAGGTTCACCGCCGTGTGAGTGTGTGTACCAGTGAGCGTTAGGTTCACCATCACCATCGTGGGAGTGTGTGTACCACGGAGCAGTCAGGTTCACCATCACCACTGTGGGAGTGTGTGTACCAGGGAGCGTTAGGTTCACCATCACCACCGTGGGAGTGTGTATCCCAGGGGGCGTTAGGTTCACCATCACCACCGTGGGAGTGTGTGTACCAGGGAGCATTAGGGTCACCACTGTGGGATTGTGTATGTACCAGGGAGCAATAGGTTCACCATCACCACCGTGGGAGTGGGTGCACCAGGGAGCGTTAGGTTCACCATTACCACCGTAGGAGTGTGTGTACCAGGGAGCGTTAGGTTCACCATCACCACCTTGGGAGTGTGTGTACCAGGGAGGGTTAGGTTCACCATTACCACCGCAGGAGTGTGTGTACCAGGGAGCGTTAGGTTCACCATCACCACCTTGGGAGTGTGTGTACTAGGGAGGTTAGGTTCACTCATCACCACTGAGTGAGTAAATTAGGAGCATTAGGGTCACCACTGTGGGATTGTGTGTGTACCAGGGAGCAATAGGTTCACCACCGTGGGAGTGTGTGTACCAAGGAGCATTAGGTTCACCATCACCACCATCAGAGTATGTGTACCAGGGAGCGTTAGGTTCACCATCACCAACGTCGGAGTGTGTGTACCAGGGAGCGTTAGGTTCACCGCCGTGGGAGTGTGTGTACCAGGGAGCGTTAGGTTTACCATCACCACACTGGGAGTGTGTG
>NW_024721406.1:0-3697 GCF_018991925.1 Homarus americanus | reverse complement strand
TCCCCGGTCACAAATTATAAGATCTGGTTCAAACTCTGGTGGGGTGAGGTTGGTTATATGTAGTCCGCGTGCTTTATTGGGCTAATGAAATATATATGGATTCTCGTGTTTCGGAAGCCGCATTGGGTTGCTGCTCTGATCACCTAAGCTGGACGGTGGTTCTATTAGAGGTTCACGGCACCATAAGCTCGTTGAACAGGCTTTGTGTGAAATATAGCAGAGTTTAGACTGCTTTATTGTCCTGGTGGCCCAGAGGCATATCCCGTCACAATTATAAGATCAGGTTTGAATCCTGTGGGTGAGGTGTTGATTATATGTAGAAGTCCGCTGTGTTTTATTGGGTTTATGAAAATAGTATGGATCCCCGAGCTCTGCCAGATTTGCAAAACGTTGCTCTCTCCACCTAAGCGGCACGGGTGGTCCCTAGTGGTCCCACGGCCCCATAAGCCGTTGAACAGGCTTGTGAAATATAACAGAGTCTAGATTACTTATAGTGTCCTGGTGGCTCAGAGGTATGCCTCAGTCACAATTATAAGATCGTGGGTCTCGAATCCTGGTGGGTGAGGTGTTGATTATAAAGAAGTCCACGGCGATTGGGCTAATGAAATATATGGACTGTTTCGAAGTCAAAGATTTGGTAAAATCGTTGCTCTGATCACCTAAGCGGCACGGGTGGTCCCCCATTAGAGTGTTCACGGCACAAAAGCCTGCTTGAACAGGCTTTGTGTGAAATATAGCAGTCTAGACTGCTTTTATTGTCCTAGTGGCCCAGAGGTAGCATTCCTGACACAATTATAAGATCGCGGGTTCAAACTTAGTGGGTGAGGTGTTGATTATATGTAGAAGTCCGAGTGCTTTATTGGGCTAATGAAATATATGATGCTCGTGTTTCAAGCCGGATATGGTAAAACGTTGCTCTGATCACCTAAGGCACGGTGGTCTCAGAAGAGGTTCATGGCGCTACAAGGTCGTTGAGGTGGGGTGAGGTTTTGATTATATGTAGAAGTCCGAGTGCTTTATTGGGCGATTGAAATATATATATGGATCCTCGAGTTTCCAAGCCAGATTTGGTAAAACGTTGCTCTGATAACCTAAGCGGCACTGCTGGTCCCAATAAGAGGTTCACGGCGCCATATGCTCATTCAACAGGCTTTGTGTGAAATATAACAATCTAGGACTGCTTTTAGTTTCCTGGTGGTTCAGAGGCACCGTTCCCGGTCACAGTTATAAGATCATGGGTTCAAATCCTTGTGGGGTGAGGTGTTGATTATATGTAGAAGTCTGCGTGCTTCATTGGGATAATGAAATATATATGGATCCTCGTGTTTCGAAGCCGCATTTGGAAAAACATTGCTCTGATCACCTAAGCAGCACGGGTGGTCCCCATTAGAGGTTCACGGCGCCATAATCTCGTTGAACAGGCTTTGTGTGAAATATAGCAGAGTCTGGAACTGCTTTTATTGTCCTGGTGGCCCAGAGGTAGCGTTCCGCCTGTCACAATTAGAAGATCTTGAGTTCAAATCCTGGTGGGGTGAGGTGTTGATTATGTGTAGAAGTCCGCGTGCTTTATTGGGCTAATGAAATATATATGGAGCCTCGTGTTTTGAAGCCGCATTTGGTAAAACGTTGCTCTGATCACCTAAGCGGCACGGGTGGTCCCCTATAGTGGTTCACAGCGCCATAAGCTCGTTCAAAAGGCTTTGTGTGAAATATAGCAGAGTCTAGGGCTGCGTTTATTGTCCTAGTGGCCCAGAGGTAGCATTCCCCGGTCACAATTATAAGATCGTGGGTTCAAATCCTGGTGGGGTGAGGTGTTGATTATATGTAGAAGTCTGCGTGCTTTATTGGGCTAATGAAATATATATGGATCCTCGTGTTTCGAAGCCGGTTTTGGTAAAACGTTGCTCTGATCACCTAAGCGGCACAGGTGGTCCCCATTAGTGGTTCATTGAGCCATAAGGTCGTTGAACAGGCTTTGTGTGAAATATAGTAGAGACTTGGACTGCTTTTATTGTCCTGGTGACCCAGAGGCAGCATACCCCGGTCACAATTATAAGATCGTGGATTTGAATCCTGGTGGGGTGAGGTGTTGATTATATGTAGAAGTCCACGTGCTTTATTGGGCTAATGAAATATATATGGATCCTCGTGTTTCGAAGCCGCATTTGTTAAAACGTTGCTCTGATCACCTAAGCGGCACGGGTGGTCCCCATTAGAGGTTCACGGCGCTATAAGCTCGTTGAACAGGCTTTGTGTGAAATATAGAAGAGTCTAGGACTGCTTTTATTGTCTTGGTGGCCCAGAGGTAGCATTCCCCGGTCACAATTATAAGAGTCGTGGGTTCAAATCCTGGTGGGATGACGTGTTGATTATATGTACAAGTCCGCGTGCTTTTTTGGGCGATTGAAATATATATGGATCCTCGTGTTTCGAAGCCGCATTTGGTAAAACGTTGCTCTGATCACCTAAGCGGCACGGGTGGTCCTCATTAGAGGTTCACGGCGCCATAAGCTCGTTGAACAGGCTTTGTGTGAAATATAGCAGAGTCTAGGGCTGCTTTTATTGTCCTAGTGGCCCAGAGGTAGCATTCCCATGTCACAATTATAAGATCGTGGGTTCAAATCCTGGTGGGGTGAGGTGTTGATTATATGTAGAAGTCTGCGTGCTTTATTGGGCTAATGAAATATATATGGATCCTCGTGTTTCGAAGCCGGTTTTGGTAAAACGTTGCTCTGATCACCTAAGCGGCACCGGTGGTCCCCATTAGTGGTTCATGGAGCCATAAGGTCGTTGAACAGGCTTTGTGTGAAATATAACAGTCTCGGACTGCTTTTAGTTTCCTGGTGGTTCAGAGGCACCGTTCCCCGGTCACAGTTATAAGATCATGGGTTCAAATCCTGATGGGGTGAGGTGTTGATTATATGTAGAAGTCTGCGTGCTTTATTGGGATAATTAAATATATATGGATCCTCGTGTTTCGAAGCCGCATTTGGTAAAACATTGCTCTGATCACCTAAGCAGCACGGGTGTTCCCCATTAGAGGTTCACGGCGCCATAATCTCGTTGAACAGGCTTTGTGTGAAATATAGTAGAGTCTAGGACTGCTTTTATTGTCCTGGTGGCCCAGAGGTAGCATTCCCCGGTCACAATTATAAGATCGTGGGTTCAAATCCTGGTGGGGTGAGGTGTTGATTATATGAAGAAGTCCGCGTGCTCTATTGGGCTAATGAAATATATATGGATCCTCGTGTTTCGAAGCCAGATTTGGTAAAACGTTGCTCTGATCACCTAAGCGGCACGAGTGGTCCCCTATAGTGGTTCACAGCGCCATAAGCTCGTTGAAAAGGCTTTGTGTGAAATATAGCAGAGTCTAGGGCTGCTTTTATTGTCCTAGTGGCCCAGAGGTAGCATTCCCCGGTCACAATTATAAGATCGTGGGTTCAAATCCTGGTGGGGTGAGGTGTTGATTATATGTAGAAGTCTGCGTGCTTTAATGGGCTAATGAAATATATATCGATCCTCGTGTTTCGAAGCCGGTTTTGGTAAAACGTTGCTCTGATCACCTAAGCGGCACAGGTGGTCCCCATTAGTGGTTCATGGAGCCATAAGGTCGTTGAACAGGCTTTGTGTGAAATATAGTAGAGACTTGGACTGCTTTTATTGTCCTGGTGGCCCAGAGGTAGCATACCCCGGTCAC
>NW_024721405.1:0-27012 GCF_018991925.1 Homarus americanus | reverse complement strand
GAATGTTTCGAGTGCAGGAACAATATAATCGCCTTTGGAGTTCCTGAGAGCCAGTCTGAGGAAGCTGAGAGTTGGAAAACACATGATAAGTTGCAGTTAGAGAATATATGTACAGAGGCTCTAAAAATGTCAACCCCCTCTCAGGTTACAAGGAGGCTAGGGCAAAAGGAGGACACTAGTGAGTAAGGATAAGAAATGAGAAGTTGTTCGGCAGGCAAAAAGCTTAACAAGGAGCGATGCATTTTGGAATTTATTCATACACCCAGATCGCACGGAAATGCAGAGGGAACAGCACAAAAACTCATATGGTGCTTGAAGCAGAAGAGGGAAGATGCGATGAGGAACAGGGACGGACGTGCATTGTTTATATCCAAGGGGAAGGTAGTGGAAGCAAGAGCGGTAGCACAGAATCAGGGGGCAGCGGAACACCCCCACCCTCTCTACCTCCAACCCAGGAGGGGGCGAGCTTCATGTTAATGTCATCTCTGACCACACCCCACAAAATACAAGGTATTTAGCAAACGCTGCAGATGCTGAGAATGGAGATGGGACCTCGAACAAATTCCGGCTTGAAAGTCATGTATACTAATACTGTACTGACAGGTCCATTGATAAGAGAGAGGAGTCCGAAACATGACTCTATGTACATCAACCCGATATAGTAGATATTGTAAACTGTTGTAAAAAACAGGAGAATCGAACCGGAGGAATGAGATCAATATAGACGGATATGACTCATTTACGAACCTTTCTCGAACAACTTGCAAGACGGGTGTGGTTATCTATGCTAGGCAAAACCTTAAAGCCAGCCAGGTGAGGGTACAGGGAGAGGATGTTTTTGAGGAATCAAAGTGGTGTGAAATTAAATTAAAGGGGAAAGATTTACTTATTGTTGGGTTTATCTATCGATCCCCAAATTGTAGCTCATTAAACCAAAGGAACTTAAGAGCCTTAACTGACGATGCAACGGTGCTCATCCCGAGCCACCACCTTGTAATGGGGGTCTTCAACTATGGCGACTTGGACTGGAGAAATGAAACCACGCCAAATGACCTAAATAACCCCACTACTCTTTCTGTAGAATCTCTTGAGATACACTTTTCTGTTCCAACTTGTTCAACATCTGACTCATAACAGAAGGGAGCAAACACCCAAACCACTGGACCTCATCATAACTAATGGGGAAAGTATGGTGACTTAGTTGGATCACCTAGCCCCCGTTGGTACCAGTCACCATGTAATGTTGTCTTTCAGTTTTAACTGTTACTTGGTTCATAATAAAACCAGGCCAAGGTTAAAATATTACAAGGGTAATTATGACAGGATGAGGGAGGACATGAGGGGTATCAACCGGCCTGACTCAATTAGGTATAAGAACACAGACACCATGCTAAATATCATACAGTAAAGTGAACCATTTGATCGATAAATATATACCCAAGACCAAACCCAGAGCCTCCAGGAATACAAGGAGACCACTACACATGAACCATGCGGCTGTCGTCAAAGTTAAGGAGAAAACTCAAATTCGAGATGTGGGTTAGGGCAAATGATGAGCAGGACAGGAGGCTGTGTGCTAGAACCAAGCAAAGCCAGAGTGTAGAAGGGCTGAAAAGGATTCTAGAGGCGGATTGCGAGCGAGATGAAGTCAAACCCAAAGGTGTTTTACCGCTACGCAAACTATAAATTAAAAACGCGAACAGGTGTATCGGACCTGAGTCGTAAAGATGGTAGTTATGCAGATTCTGACCAGGACAAGGCGGAGGCGTTGAACTGTTTCTTTCCCTCGATGTTCACAAGAGAAGATGCGAACAATCTTCCTGCATTTGAGGACAAACGATTTGACACAGCGCTGACCCACTTTGTGTTCTCAAAAGAGGATATAAGAAATAAACTATTACAGCTAAAGGTTCATAGGTGTTCTGGCCCATACATGGTGCATCCCAGAGTGCTAAGAGAGTTGTATAACGAGCTTGCTTGGGCACATTTAAGATCCGGTTCTGTAAATGCCTGGATGAGCAAAAGGTCCCAGCGATTGGAAAATGGCTTATGTGAGTCCTATTTTCAAAAAGGGCGATGGTCACTCCACGAATAATTATAGACCAGTGAGCCTGACCATCATCGTGTGTAAAGTACTTGAGAGCATTATAAGAGATGCCACGATGGAATATCTACCACGAAACAACCTTGCAAAGGACTGCCAACTCAGTTTTATGCTGGGATGCTTCTGTTTAGCTCAATTACTCAAGTTACTAGATGTTTGGAATCAAATTGTGGAACTGGGTGGCAATATAAACAATATATACATTGATTTTGCCAAGGTTGAGAAATAAATTGGAAGGGTACGGGATTCGAGGATTTGTCCTCGCGTGGATCGGAGACTTTCTGCATAATTGCAAACAGTGTGTGGTGATGAATGGTATGAAATCGTCGTCTGTACCCGTGGCAAGCGGGGAACCACAGGGCAGTGTATTGGTCCGGTTGTTGTTTGTTTGTTTCAATAATGACATGCCAGAAGCTATAAACACCTCCATGCAAATTTTTGCGGACGTTGCCAAGCTATTTAGGAAAATAAAGAACCAAACAGACTGTGAAGAGCAGCAGAAAGATCTCTGAGCTTCAAGAATGGTCGAAGAAATGGCTGCTAAGATTCAGTGTCACGAATTGTAATAGGATGCATCTGGGTCGTAACAACGGTAAGGAAGCGTATCGTATGTCCCAACAGGACGAAGAAACTGTATTAATAGAAGCTGAATGTGAAAAGGACCTGGGTGTGTAAGTTGACAAGGAACTGGAGTTCTTGGGCCATTGTGAGAAGAAGGTGAATCAGGCAACTAAATTATTAACTTCTTATAGCCAATACTACAGCCAGGCACGGGTGTATAAACGTCTCTGTCGGTACTAATAAGTCTAGTGTTCATACCTGGCGCTGGCGGACGCCCGCCCCACAGGAGGTCACAGCTTAAGGTTGAAGAAGCTACAAGTCCAGAAAACTGTGTGGGCGAACTTTTTCGGAGTGAAAATTGTGAACTGTTGGAACAGCCTGCCAGTGAATGTTGTGACAGCACCGAGTGTGAGCTGTTTGAAGACAAGACTTGACCAACACTAGAGCGTATTCAGGATCCAGTGTAACCCCAGTACTTGCCAAAGGCGCGTAACAGAGAAGTGACTGACCGTCCAAGCAGCTAACCAGTGGCGAAGATGATAAAATTAAAAAAAATATATATATAAAATTATGAGACTATTGGATAACACACTGTATGGGGCTATTGGATAACACACTGTATGGGGCTATTGGATAACACACTGTATGGGGCTATTGGATAACACACTGTATGGGGCTATTGGATAACACACTGTATGGGGCTATTGGATAACACACTGTGTGAGGCTATTGGATAACACACTATAAGGCTATTGGATAACACACTGTGTGAGGCTATTGGATAACACACTATAAGGCTATTGGATAACACACTGTATGGGGCTATTGGATAACACACTGTATGGGGCTATTGGATAACACACTGTATGGGGCTAATGGATAACACACTGTATGGGGCTATTGGATAACACACACTGTATATGGGCTATTGGATAACTTACCTGTATGGGGCTATTGGATAACACACTGTGTGTGGGGCTGTTAAGATAACACACTGTATGGGGCTATTGGATAACACACTGTATAGGGCTGTTAGGATAACACACTGTGTGGGGGCTGTTGGATAACACACTGTATGGGCTATTGGATAACACACACTGTGTGGGGCTGTTGGATAACACACTGTGGGGCTATTGGATAACACACTGTATGGGGCTATTGGATAACTTACACTGTATGAGGCTATTGGATAACACACTGTGTGAGGGTATTGGATAGCACACTGTGTGATGCTATTGGATAACACACTCTGTGAGGCTATTGGATAACACACTGTATGAGGCTATTGGATAACACACTGTGTGAGGCTATTGGATAACACACTGTGTGATGCTATTGGATAACACACTGTGTGAGGCTATTGGATAACACACTGTATGAGGCTATTGGATAACACACTGTGTGAGGCTATTGGATAACACACTGTATGAGGCTATTGGATAACACACTGTATGAGGCTATTGGATAACACACTGTATGAGGCTATTGGATAACACACTGTATGAGGCTATTGGATAACACACTGTGTGATGCTATTGGATAACACACTGTGTGAGGCTATTGGATAACACACTGTATGAGGCTATTGGATAACTCACTGTGTGAGGCTATTGGATAACACACTATAAGGCTATTGGATAACACACTGTATGAGGCTATTGGATAACACACTGTGTGAGGCTATTGGATAACACACTATAAGGCTATTGGATAACACACTGTATGAGGCTATTGGATAACACACTGTATGGGGCTATTGGATAACACGCTGTAAGAGGCTATTGGATAACACACTGCGTGCAGCTATTGGATAACTCACTATATGAGGCTATTGGATAACACACTATATGAGGCTATTGGATAACACCACTGCATGCAGCTATTGGATAACTCACTATATGAGGCTATTGGATAACTCACTATATGAGCTGATTATTATAGGACCTTATGGTGCTACTATACTGTGCAGTCTACGAAGGTATCTTTAGTCAAATCAGATAAACTGACCTGACTTAACTTGACCTGACCTAATCTTGTAAACTGCATGCTATTGTAATACCAACCTGGGGATGTTTATTTGGATACATTTCTCATGTTTTTATAGACCTTTTTCCAATGAAGGGGAGCTGCAGGTGAAGCAGTAGGAGAAATATATCATGTGTACATTTCTTTTATATTTCAATCACTTCTGGTGGGTTTTACCTTAATGATATTTCTTAAGTAATGCACTAAGCTATATGGTATTTATCAGATACTTTGTTATTTGGGTGAGAAGTGGAATTCACGACACAAAACATTAACTGGTACAGTACATACACACCGGGTGTTTGTATCAGTGTGTTGTGACCATGAAACCACTGGGGAATAGTTAGCAGTTAGGATTTTGCAGGATACTCTCATCTCCTTTACAGTCATTTTAGGATTTCCTATGGCAGTCTTTCATTTTCACACTTGATGTCTGATTTCATTAACCTAACCTAACCTAACCTAACCTAACCTTCCTCAACCTGAAAAAAGAAATTGAAAGTCAACATTACTCTGTCTTCCATTTACGTGAACACTCAAATACAACATTGTTTTTGTGTCATTTACAATGTTGAGTTTTGGGTAATTAACAAATGTACTTGTATCATTATTTTCCAAATAGCAATTAGTGAGTGTGAACTGCACAGTTGAAGTAAGGGCGAATCCCTGCAGTGCTCATGTGATTGGTAGTACTCAGAAGGAGGTGAAGGTGGATGTCCTTAACCTTCAAGAACCACATTGTCCACCACAAGTATCTTACTCCACATCCTGGCAAACCACACCTGTAATTATTTATTTTTAGTTGTGCAGTTGCTTAGTCTCCTTGTTATAGGATATACAGTGATATCAGCATAAGCTGGAACAATTGGTGCTGAGACTTCTGGGACCGAGACCACTCTCTCAAACCCGGAAAAAATCCCCCGTCCCCAGAATTTTTTCGGGTACCGGGAAATTTTCTCTGAAATAACAGAAATTGTGCCTTACATCATCTCTCAAATCCAGTAAAAAGCCCCATCCCTGGATAATTCGCGGATTTTTATTTTGCGGTCTCTATTATTCGCGAATGACACCCTGGATGTATCCAAGAATGTTTGGGGCTAGTTTAAAAGTTGCCAGCATTTTTGCAGCCGGTACGGGGAGCGCTCGAGTTTTGTGGCATCCCGCAAGATGTCTCTCTTGACCCAGGCGGCTGGCCCATGTGCGCGCCTGCTCCCTCAGTCTGGGCTAAACATTTGTATGTCTCGCTCATATGCTACTCTCCTCTCATAACAACTGTATTCTCGTGCTTGTTATGGCTCCCAAACGCTCTCAACCACCTTCAACATCATTAGTCATCATTCATCATATTCATCAGTGGCAGGGAAGAGGAAAACGGGATCTACACAAACAGCCAGCAGGGAATGGTGAGTGATAATCTACAGTAGAAATCCAAAAATCCCGACTGCTTTCTTTATAACGTTTGTTCTTTATTATGTTATCGTCGGAAAATGAATTGTTTATATAATTTGTTTATGACTGAGCCCGAACCATTTTCATAGTCGACTACAAAATATGTTCTTCTCTCATACGTACTCCTGGCATCTCCTGGCATCTCCCATACGTACTGTACGCCTGGGTGCTGGTAAGGGGAGTGAGTGACTGGCAGTTGGTGCGTTTTCTGCAGTTTTAACTCTCCTTGCTCCCTGCCATATTTACTGGATTTACTGTTATTAAGAGTGTTTACTGAGAGAATCATGTTTAACAGTGATTAAATTGTCATTGTAGCTAGATTAGCTCATCATTGTAACCACCAAGCTACTGGGCCAAGCTTTGGGGTGTTATATTTTTTTGAGGTAGATATACAAAACCTTTTTCATTTATTTTTACTCATTTACATGCACACACCATCCTGCATACATATTGTTAAAATGTACTGTATACAGTATTACACCACAATTATCGACATCCTTCATGTTGGGTTGGCTAGATGGGTACAAAAGAGATTCTGTAAGTTTGATCAACCCAGCTGGCACTGTATGGCATCTTACCAACTCAACTGTAATAACAAAGCACGGAGTTGATTTGAGGGTAGACTCGCAATTTTTCTACAATACATTTTGTTGTGTTTCTTGTTACATCGACGCTTTGCTACCTGCCGACGTCTCCTCGCCACCCTCACACGCCACCTCACCTCCAGCAAAGGTCCAAGCCTTGGAGACACGGTCGGCGAAGGTGAAACGACCGCATCCCTTGGTTCTGCCGAAATTGCAGCCACTGACTGTAACGCCCAAGGAGTTTGCCAAGCTTGAAGCCTCGTGTACCACTCTGATGCTGGTGAGGGAGAAGGTGACTTCCGGGGAGGAGTATCAGGTTAGAGGTGGGTCTGTTTACAAGTTTGTTTGTATTGATGGTCTGTTACATAGGTCTTGTGTGTCATCCAGGCGACCAGCCAAAGAAGGTCAGTTTTTCCTGGTTGTTCCTGCTGATTCTCATAACATCATACTCTCTGTAGCTCATGAGAGCCCCCTAGCAGGACACTTTTCTCATATATGAAGATTGCCGATCAAATTTACTGACCAGGTATGTAGGAGTTGTGATCGGTGCCAGCGTATGTCCGCCAAGGGTAGAGTCCGTCCTGTTCCTCATTACAGAGCCATTTTCTCGGGCAGCCATAGATTTGGTTGGACCGCTCTCACCCCTTCCTCTGAGGGGCACAGGTATGTTCTCACTTTTGATTGATTTTGCCACCGGGTTTCCGTAGGCCTTGTCTTTGAAGGAAATTGATTCTATTTCTGTGGCTGAAGCGTTGCTTGTGATCTTTTCTCGGGTAGGCATACCATGGGAAATTTTGTCAGATAGGGGGGCGCAGTTTACCTCTCAGTTGATGGTGGAGCCTCACAAGTTGCTAGGAGTTAAGCCTTTATTTACCACCCCCTTTCACCCTAGTGGTAATGGACGAATTGAGAGACTGCATGGGCCATTGAAAGCGTCGCTGCGGAAATGGTGCGCCGACAAACCAAGGGAGTGGCACTGGTATGTTGTCTCCACTATATTTGCGCTGAGAGAAATTCTGTGGGAGGACTTACTACCAGTATGTCATTGAATTACGGTACAAACTTTCACAGTGTGCCAAGATCGCAACGCAGAATGCTGACATTAGTAACACCAAATATAAGGCCTATTTCGACGTCAAATCACAGGATCGTCAATTTATTCTGGGGGATGAAGTGTTAGTGCTCCTGCCAGATAAGAAGAGTAAGTTGCTTGTTTCCTGGAATGGACCTTACAAAGTCCTCGAGAAGTGGAGTAGAGTAAATTTCATCATTGACTAACCTAACGGGCCTAAGTTATATCATGCTAATTTATTAAAGAAATATCATCGCAGGGCCCACCTTAACTTTGCTCATGTCCTTGATGACGATTCTAAGCTCGAGTCAGTCGAGGCACTACCCTGCCAGGGTTCGGGAATAATTCAAGCACCAGACTAGGATGATCTCAGTTGCCAGCTACCGATAACACCAGATGGTATAATAGAATCCCCTTCGACTGACAATGGGCCCGCACTTAAACCTGGATTGGAGAGGAACCAACGTGCTGATATTGAGGACCTGATTACTAACTTTGAGGATGTATTTTCAGACGTCCCGGGATGCACGTCCACTGTACACCATGACATCCTCCTTACAACCACTCAGCTTGTGCAGGCCAAAGTTTATCCTGTTCCTATTCATCTCCAGAGTTATTTTGAAGAAGAGGTCGACCGTCTACTTGAGCAGGGAATCATCCAACTGTCATCTCCTCACTGCTCTCCTGTTGTTATGGTGCGTAAACGGGATGGTACTTTTAGGATGGCCATTGACTACAGGGCTTTAAATGCGGTAACTGTCTTTCATGCCGAGCCCGCCTGTTCTATGGAGGAAGACTTGCATAAGTTCTCAGGGGCAAAGTACTTCTCGGAATTAGATCTACTGTATGTAAAGCTTACTACCAGGTACCCTTGACTGAACTCGCTAAACCACTAACTGTTTTTCCTACTCGTAGGGGATTGATGGAATTCTGCCGACATTCTTTTTATTTTGACAGCATCTTCATATATTCCTCTGACTGGCAGGAACATCTTGGCGACATTAAAGCTGTCCTAGGGAGGCTAAGGGAACATACTTTGACGATAAAACCATCTAAATGCAGGTTTGGGTTTGAGTCTACTCATTATCTTGGATTCGTGTTAGATGGTCAGCATCTTCGTCCCCAACCTTATAAAATAGAAGCCCTTTGTGAGGTGTGTCCTCCTACAATTAAGAAACTCCTCCGAGGTTTTCTCGGTATGATCTCTTTTTATAAGGCTTTCATTCCTCAGGCATCTGAGTATACCGGACCCTTATCTGACTTGCTAAGGAAAGGCCACCGAGAGCCTCTTGTCTGGAGCGACGACCTGCTGGCCAGATTTAATCATCTCAAGGATTCCCTATCACCCAACCTATTCTTCAGTTACCTGATCACCGCTTGACATTCGTTCTTAGGACGGACGCTTCCAGTTATGGCCTAGGAGCCGTTCTCCTCCAATATGTTCAGGCCTGTCCTGATCCAGTAGCGTTTGCCAGCAGGAAGTTACTAGACAGGGAGACGAGGTACTCGACTATTGAACGTGAGTGCCTAGCTATTTTGTTTGGGGTTTTGAGATTTGATTATTACTTGAGAGGAAAAGAATTTATCCTGGAAGTTGACCACAAGCCCTTGATGTATTTAAATACATTCAAAGGGGCAAATGACAGATTGTTAAGGTGGGCTCTAAGTCTGCAGGGGTATAGGTTTCATGTTGTTCACGTCGCCGGGAAAAACAACCTTGGGGCAGATCTTTTGACAGGTCTACTGTATAGCTAACCATTTGATGCAGGATTTTGTTTTGTTGTACTAATTTTAAGTCTTAATCTATCTTACAGTAGATTTTTGTTGGGGGAGCTGTGTCAGGGCTGTAATGAGCGAGATGGTTGTCCGCCGCTCGCTAGCTTGTTCGCGGCCCCCGGGGGAGGGGGGGGGGAGTAGACGGAGGTGAGAATGTCGCTGCTGCTTCGTCTCACCCCAGACACATGCAGCCTTGACCACAGCTGTTACTTCACCCCAATGTTCGATTCCAACTCTGGTTGTGTACTCATCTGAGGTTCCTGGGGCTCGTGGGCTGATTCCTCAGTCCTTCACTATTCGGCTGTCAATTCTGGTCACCTACTCCAGGTACTGCCGCGGCTGCCACGTGATCGCCACTTCCTCCACGCCCGATCCACCGTCCGTGCTCTGGTGTCTCTCTTGTGTGGCAAGACATCGCCCACCAACGCCGGCCCCAAGTGAGGAAGCTGCCCTGGACCTTCCCCCTGAGAGCTGATCACCGCGTTACCAGAACATTCCACCGTGCTTGTTAGGAGGAATATTCATCTGCAGCCGTAGGAAATACCTGTACTTTATTGTATTGATTGTTTTGTTTCAAATAATTGTTTGACTCCAGTGCTGTTTATTTGATATTTGTGTGAGTGGTGTCAGAGTTAAATTATTGTGATTATTTTCGAAGTAAAGAGATGTCAATCTCTAAAGGTTGGTTTTTACCCCTTGGAAACCCATGGTTCTTGACTTTCCTTTTTATAAGATCCTGATTAGGCTGGCAAGGGATTTATATCCCACAGGCCAGGCCTTTACAAACAGCTCCCTATATCCCCTCCTGGCATTCTCGATATCTCTTGTAAACTTGCTACTGAATTCACAGTCTGTGTGTGTCTCAAAGGTATGCATCACATCCTGCAGTTGTCTAATAGTTTTGGACAAAATCTTTTTTTCCTAATTCTGTGGATGTAGATGTAAGTTCAGTACAGACGTTCTCCTGTTCCACAGCAGCAACTCGCTTCTCTTCTATTAACATTAAATACTCATTGGGTAGATCCTCTGTGTGACTCTAAACAGCTCTACAACACCAGCCTGGATACTGAACCCTGCACCATTTGCCAGAGTTACAATGTCCTGCTCTACTTGTTCCAAGTAGAATGCTTGAAAATCATGAACACAATCGGGCCAGATGTTCTTCCAGACTGCATTCATAGTTGTATTTTTTTACCTTATGCCCGGAGTCAGCAATGATGTTTACGGCATTTATATGTTATATTTTCTCCAGAAATCTCTTAAGTGATTGCTGATCCTCATCATTTGCAGCTATAAGTTGTCCTTAAAGCTGGCAAGCACACCTTGATCCACAGGTTGTATCAAGGAAGTTGTGATCTTGAACAGGCATTTAACCCTGATGTGAAACGTCATGAAGCTTAACAGGGTGGCTGGGAGCATTGTCAAGAAATAAAAGGGCTTTGTTGGTAATATTTTGTTGGTTACTGTACCTTTCTACAGCAGTACAGAAGCAGCTAGTAAACCAATCTTGAAAGAGGGTGCCAGTCATCCATGCTTTCTTATTGGAGCACCATATTACAGGTAACCTGGATTTGTTGCAGCCCTTAAAAGCCCTGGGATTTTCTGAGTGGTACACAAGCATGGGCTTTAGCTTGAACCCACCTGCTGCATTACCCCCTACTAACAGGAGTCACACGATCTTTGGAAGCCTTAAACCCAGGAGCTGTTTCCTCCTCAGTTGAAATAAAGGTTCAGGAAGGTATACACTTCCAAAAGAGGCCTGTTTCATCAGTAAAATACACCTGGTTTGGTGTGTATCCACTGCTTTAAATTCAGCAGGATATTTTTTGGCCGCCTCATTATCAGCACTGACTGCTTCACCTACCATCTTGATAATGTGTAGGTTTGAACGCTTTTGGAATTGCTCAAACCACCCTTTGTTGGCATTAAAGGGGTTATCATCAGAACTAGCACCCTCTTCCTGCCTCAAATCTGCATACAGACTCTTAGCTTTCTCCTGAATAATTAAGGTACTGAGGGGCCCATTTCGTTTGGTCTGGTCGTCTATCCGTACACTGAGTAAGCATTCCATGGTATCATTATATCACTTCGACGAAAATAAAGAGTACGGGCTGACAGTCTAGTAGCACAACACTTTGAAGGGATTTAATAGTACTGTTAAGTTAAAAGACCTCGGGAGCACTTGTAAGTCCCGTAATAGTCGTCTGTTGGTTGAGACTAAGGCGAACCACCAACAACATCAGCGGCGGCAACGCATTTATCGGGAAAGGAGAGATATATTTAATAGATTTAGTGTGTGTGTATATATTAAATATAGTGTGAATATATTGTGTGCATTCCCTCTTTATAGCGGAGATCTTCTTTCTTGACTTGGACAATACTGAGAATCAGTGTGTCTCACACTTTGCCACTGACCTCACCACACCAGGAAATACATCTTTGACTCTCATGTTGATTTCCAGCCATGAGTTTTTTGGTTATTTGTTGTTAGGACGTGGCCTGTTAGGCCGGCTAACTTAACCTAACTTAAGTGAAAAAAAGTTAGGTTATCTGACCTAACAGGCCACGTCCTAACATAACCTAACAGGCCACGTCCTAGCAACCTAATCTAACCTAACCAAAAAAGTGATATCCTCGGATGAAAAATGTCAGAATCCTCTAAAACAGCATGAAAACAATATTTTTCTTGTGAAAAAAAGGTGATGGGTGGTTAACGAAATGAGAGCGACGCTGCGTGTCACCATAACATCAAATTCAGACTTTGAAAAATTTGTGTTTTTCCAATTAATAAATCGCGAATATCGCATTTATTTTTTGAGTGCGCTGCTTAATTCAAGTAAATCCATTCGTTACTCGATGAGATCTACTAAATGGTAAGAAAAAAATCATAAAAAGGTGATGGGTTGATAACTAAAAATAACCCCCTTTTTTGTCCTTATTATGCAGGAAAGCCTTCAAGCGGCCATTCAATCTTAAATTTCTCTTCGATGGCATCCACCAATAATAAAGTCTGGTCTGCTGTCCATCTGGGCTTCCATTTCTTTCGTGGGGTTGAGACTTCCATTTCCTCAATATCACGTTTGTTTCCAAGCAGCACGGCAAGGAAAAGCCATCGATCACTATCCTTGGTTAATAAATCCTCCTTCAAACCGCCTAGATTAGATTTATTTTATTTTAATGATCAAAATGTATATAGATGTAAATATTGAAGTTAATGTTCATAATTTTATTGAGGTTATTCAGCCATAAGACCATTATATTTGATGAACTCCTGCTATCTTTAGCGCTGTTTAGCGATACTTAAACAGCTATTTGTGCGGTAAAAGATTGCAAGTTAAGCTTTGTGTATAACTTTTAAATTTTACTGCTAGCTAACAGTACTATTATGTCATTAGCATAAAAGTTTGTGTGTATACGGGCCCTGAGCACTCGCCCTAATTTACTCTGTTATCATGGATTGTACAGTTGGAGTTAAAATTTCGCTCCCTCTCAAAATGACTCGGTATCGTCCCCAAACGAGATAAAACAACACTACTGCACAAGACGACATTAAACTCGGAGACTCTTTCTTGTGACAGTTTCAGCACGGGGAGTGAACGTTTGTCCGCGACTTAACTAATAATGGAGGTAGCCAGGCCTAAAATTTTGGCAATGTATCTTAGTTTCTCCCCCTGGTCAAACCACCTCAACACATTTAATTTTGTCTCTTAAGTAATACATATTTTATGCTCTCTTGGCTCCACTGCTAGCACTAGCTTCTTGAATAATAATGCACCGTCCAATACCTGTAGTACAGTCCAGAAAACTGAGAGAAAGCAAATCATTGGCTGTAGATTCAAGCAGACTGAAACTGTTGTGTCTGTTTTGGGACCATTTGTGCTACCACAGATGCATTCACTCTACCATTTTTTTTTTTTTTTTTTTACTATTTTTCTACAAAAAATAAATAAATAAAATAAAAAAAAATTAAGATATATCCTTTAAGGGAGAATTTACAAACCAGAAATACCATAGACCGGGGTATGCCTGTGCAATAATTTCTCCATTAGATGGAATCTGCTCTCTGGAACTTCCTAATAGCCAGAATTGTTTTTTTTTTATCATTTTGAGAAATTACAGGAAAAATCTCTATTCCGGGTATCCGAATGAATATCTGAGAGATTGCATCAGTGCATTTCCATAAAATTTGAGAAAATCTCTCCGTTCTGAGTATTCGATTGATTATCCAAGAGATTGCATTATGTTTCCGACACGGAGGCGCGTGCTGGTCGTATGGGTGTGTAGGCTCAGTGTTCATGACCAATGATTGGTCATTAAGATCATGTGACTGCATGGGATGCCATTAGTTGGTTGATGAATCTCACAGCCTCTCTCCTCAATGTTTTTTTCATTATAGGAGCAAGCCGGATACAGGGAAACCTGGCTTTTTTGGGAGTGAGGGTTTCACTGGATAACACACATTTGTCTCATGTTTCTGGGCCACCCTTGACATATTGGTGAGAGATCTGTATATTACTGCTGTACCACCAAAACTCTCCGTTCAATGTCTGCTTCTTCGCTTGCTCACTGATGTTTTTGCATGCGATCTGTATTGTGCATGACTACCAGCATATAATGAGTCAAGAATACTGTTAAAGCAGTGTTAAAATGTAAAAAGTGATTACAGTTACTGTATGATCAGTGTGAAAATACCATATATACTCTATTGTAGTAGAGTGGACAGTATGCTTACTGTAGGCTAGTGTTTGGAGGGCTGTCAAGGGCAGTTGGTGTCAACGGCCGTCTTGACAGATATTGCAAGTCAATATCAGTCCCCATTCATTGACAACTGGGACAACTTTTACGGCAGAGGGAATCTTTATGCTATGGCTGGCTCTCTCAAGAGGGCAGTTCAAAGGCTGTCTAAGTCTTTAAACTGCTAGGGGAACATGTGAGCACAGGGATTGAGAAGACTGCAGTGGGTGTGGGTAAACAAATTGAAAGGTTACACAGAAATAGTGTTAATAATGACACAGCAAAATTAGGCAGGGAGTTAAAACCTAAACGTGACAAAGAGAGGACTCCGATCACAACTAACTTAAATGTCTACTACACAAACAGTAGAAGTATGAGAAATAAAATGGATGAAATCAGGGCGTTGGTATGTACCGAAAAATTTGATATGCTGTAATAACATTCACCAAAATGTGAATAAACTTACTCACGTGAGTTTCCTGTCGAAAACCAATTTATTGGTTACAAATTATTCCATACCGGTAGGCAGATTAGGAAAGGAGGTGGATCTGCAATCTATGTCGAGGAAAATCTGAAGAATGAAATGAATAAGGAAATTAAAACTGAGCGGAATACAGAAACAATTTGGTTAGAATTAATCGACGATAGGGAAAAATTAATCATAGGAGTAATATACAGACCTCTTAATCTCGATAGAATTAATGAGCAACTTATTTGGGATGAATTGTTCAGGGCATCCAGACACAGCGAAGTCTGTATAGTAGATGACTTTAACTTTATTCAAATAGATTGGACCAACCTTACAGGTAACTCAAACTCAGAGGATTTTCTTGAAACGGTTAAGGACTATTTCCTAAGTAAACATATTAGCTGAACTTACCAGGGGTAATAATATACTAGATTTAGTTATGTCAAACAGAGAAATCCTCATTAGAAATGTCGGGGTAGTGAAAGAACTTGCTAATAGCGATCACCAAGAGGATAGTGAATCACTATCCTCTAACTACCGTCCAATCAGTTTAACATCAATTGTAGGTAAGTTGCTGGAAACAATAATTTCAAACTATTCGAAATCACCTGGAGAAGCACAAATTGATCAATGACTCCCAACATGGCTTCACAAATGGGCATTCATGGTTGACAAATCTATTAACACTCTTTTCAACTGTTTTTGAATTGGTGGATGACAAACACGATTATGATGTGGTATACTTCGACCTTAGTAAAGCCTTCGACAGAGTCCACCATGAAAGACTAATATAACAAATGGAGGCTCATGGAATTGGAGATGATGTTCTAAAATGGATTGGGGCATGGTTACAGGACAGGAAATAGCCAGTAAGCATTAACGGCACCAAATCCGTTTGGGGTAACGTCACTAGTGGAGTGCCCCAAGGCTCTGTATTCGGACCATTATTATTTATTATATCCATAAACGACATAGATATAGGCGAAGACAGCAGCATAAGTAAATTTGCTTAGGGCACTAAAATAGGGCGTGTAATTAAATCTAACGAAGACTCCAGAAAACTACAGGAATATCTAAATAAATTTTTCGCTTGGTCTGAAGAATGGCAGATGAAATTTAATGTGGACAAATGTAAAGTACTGTTCTTAGTCTAGGATATGTAAATAGAGAAACCAGATATCAGATGAACAACGTTGTTAAAAAGAAATCCGACTGTGACAAAGACTTAGGAGTAATGATAAGTAGGAATCTTGAACCAAGACAACAATGTGTATTTGCTTGAAACAATGCTAACAAAGTACTTGGATTCATGCAACAGTGTTAGTTGCAAGACTAGCGATGTTATCCTAAAACTACATCTTGTGCTTGTGAGACCTCACTTGGATTACGCAGTTCAGTTCTGGTCACTGTATAGCAGAATGGATATAGAATCTCCAGAAAGCATACAGAGGAAAATGACAATACTAATCCCGGGTATTAGGAACCTTGAGTGCAGAGAAGGTTAAAGCATCTTAATTTGCACTCCCTCGAGAGACGTAGAGTGAGGGGCAATATGATCGAGGTGCATAAATGGAAGTCAGGGTTAAACAAAAGTGATATAACAAAGGTACTTAAACTATCCAAACAGGAGCCAACTCGTAGCAACGGTTTCAAATTAGACAAATTTAGATTTAGGCGTAAGATAGGTAAACGTTGGTTTGGAAATATATTCGTGGAGGAGTGGGACAAGTTACCAAACGTCATTATTAACTCAAATACGCTGGGTAGCCAATAGGCCCGCTACAGATCCCTCCATTCCAATATGTACAGTCTCCTTCACTAATGCTTTTACAGGGGTTCGTCAGGTTTGGTGCAGTGTGGCAGCTCTGTGTTTGTTTACATTCGACAGAAGAAAGCTCGCAATAGTATATATACTATAGTCAATTAAAACAAATATTGTACTGTATATCAAAGATTGTGAAATGTGGGAAGTTAACATGAATAGCCCTGCAAATGCATTTAGTGAAGGGGACTGTACAGTACTGTGCAGTTTACAGTATGAGTACAATCCCTCCTTCATAGAGGTAGAGGAGAGTGAAAGTTAGCAACACCTGCTACAGGAGATGGAATAGGACAAAGGCAGGTCATCCTGTATCTCCATTTTGCTTGCCTGCATCACAAGCTCAAGAGGACAGCATCTGCTGGTGAGTATCGTATAGTATAGTGTATAATTATAGTACAGTACTATACAATATATTGTATGTGTGCATTGGTGTTTTCATAAATAAACACAGATGTCTGCGTGTCCGACTGCAATTAAGTCTCTCTCTCACCAGTACCCAGAAAAATTCTGGGGATGAGAAAATTCGTCTCCATACCGGGAAATCTTTCAAACCCGGAACCTCTCTAAACCAATTATTCTGACTAACGAAGTTTTCTACAGGGTATATGTTTTTCTTCCTACTGTTTTTTGTTTGTCTAAAGAAAGAGTTGTGTGTTGGATACCTTGAATTTATTCAAATTAACATCAAACACATACAGTATCTGGTATGTACCCTCTTACTAGTTTTGTACTGTTGTAAATAATGACATAATTTTCAGGGTGAAGTGTAGTATGGTAGTTATTGTGGTGGCCATTTTTGTTTTACGCTCATAAAGGATTGAATAAGATTCTTTGCATACAGGATTGTTTAAAATATTGTTAATATATAACTTAAAGATGCTTATTTATGTTATTCTGCAGGAAAATTTTCATTTTATCTAAGATGAGCAATTATTCGTTTTTGCAGTCAGGACAAAATGCCGAGACTGTGTGCCCAGAAAATTTCCTTGGCAAGGCTAAACGAAAGTGTCTACTTGAAGACCAAAATGCTACGTGGTCAGTTCCAGATTTTTCTAGCTGCACATACATCCCATTGCTCGATATACTGGAGGTGAAATCTTCAACTTAAGTATTTTTCATCTTTTATATCATGTAAAAGTAATTTACAGTAAAGTATTTATAATGCCTGTTATTAAAATTTATTTAGTCAAATATCTCACTAGTTATGTTCCTCAAGCTTAGTATAATGCCTTTCAGTATATAGTACTGTACTCTATCTTTTACGATACTTGCAGGGGAAACTTTGAGCATTTGTTATCACACCAGCATGTACAGTACAACTAATGAGGTAAATGTTTTTAAACTTGTTAAATGAATGGACATTTACATTTCATTTAAGCTTTATAAACCCTTATTAAACACCAACATGTCGTACTGTCCTTATATCTGAGGGTTGGCGACCACAAGTCCTCCACTCAAAACGTTCTCGCGCTGTTTTTATTAATTCTCTTAGGGTTGAATCTTTCTGGGGAGCCAGTTTTTAATTTCATTCATTCACCCATCCTTCCATCCACCCATCCTTCCATCCCATAGTCTGCCTTCCCTGAGCCCCTACCCTTTACTTAGCCCATAAATATTTCTGGCATATTTTCTCATCCCTATTATATGACCAAGGTATCTCATTTTTATTTTTATTTATTTTATTTTTTTAATTTTAAGTATTTCTCTTAAGTTTTTGCTTATATTACTACACCTTCATTTGTTTTCCTAGTTGCATAGCTTATTCCTAGGATTTGCCTTTAACCTCTTTCTGGTGTCTGCTGAAAGTGTCCACGCTTCAGAGCTATACATCTATCCTTTCCATATTAAGCCTTTCAGCAGCCTTTTCCTCATATTGAAGTTAATTTCCCTATTCATTGGATCTTTCATATTATTAAATGCTCTTGACCTATATTCATGTTAGGATTTCTTATGCACCCCCCCCCCCCCACGTAATGTTACTTCTCGAATACAATTTTTTTTAACTTGTTTAATTTCCCTTTTGTGCCTTAATTTTTATTTTAGGATTTATTTCCAATTTGGAAACAACCATTACTTTCGTCTTTACAGCATTAACTCTTCATTTTTTTTCCACTAATGTATTCACCAGTTTTTACAATGCCACTTCACTATCTGGTAAGAACAGTATCACCCGTAACGTATATTTCATACTTCTTTACCATTATTTTATATTCCTTCTTGTCATCTATAACTTCTGTTATTAGGAACATATATCATACAACGCTGGAGAGAGAACACAGCCTTATCTTACTCGCTATCTAACTTTGAACCAATTAGTAAGATCATTATTATTTTTTTTTTTTTTACGGGGATTAGCCCACCCAGGCACAGGTCACGGACCCACATCAGGGCCTGGGGGGCGAAAATGTATTTATAATAATAATAATAATAATTAAGAAATACAAAAATGAAAAAAAAGGATCAATAGTGAGAAACAATATATGTATGTTGTTTTGTCAATAGTAAGAGAAACAACTGAGACCCTGCAATTGTGTGTAAATGAGGCAGAAAGTCAGATCAGCAACTTGGGACTTGGTCAAAATTTTTGTGATGCCATATAGCAGCAGGGTCTATCATTAGACAACACATTATGCTTCCAATATCTTCCCAGGCAGTAGTACCTCCCTGTTTGGTAGCTGCCTACTACCATTTATTAACTAACACCGTAGCTTCCTGTTGCCAGTAAAGATTCTTTAGAATTCTAATATTTCGTTCATTAATGCCTATTTTTGACACATCTCAATAAGTTTATTATGTTTTACCTTATCAAAAGCTTTTTAAAATCACAAAGAAGATACAGGTTGAACCTTGATTTAACAACACTGAATTTACTGGCAACTTGCATTTAACTGCAAAATTTAGAGATTGTGAATTTGAAAGGCCCGCCCATAATTTCCACTACGTAGTTCCTCTACCTGCTGCAACACTCCTGTGGAGCTGCGGTCAGTTTGTTTTGGCATTGAAGTCCAGCCAGTGCTGCGCTTGTGTAATCACCTTAAATTTCTACGTTCTTTGCATCGGTGACCTGAAAACCTACCTAAGTTGCTAGTGACCGTAAGAAGAAAACATCTTCCCTGAACATTGTGTAGTAGTTTTTTTTTTGCATCACACACAATTGTTTTAAATAAGTTTTGGAACTCTTTAAAGTGGCAGGGCTGATGTAAACACTTCTTCTGGACTCTCATAATTGTTGAAGCGTTTATATACACAGTATTTAGTTTGGGAGAGAGTGTATTGTGGATTTTCTGCAGGGGAAATGTTTTAGGTACACTTGTATGGGAGCACTTAAGTTAGGTGTTCTCCCCTTAACTAGTGGTAAGAATGTGCCCTCTCCTCTGTGCAGGAGAGGAGCGTGATTAGTTGTGATTAGTCAGGTGACCTCGCCTGACTCTCGAGTGTTACTAGCTCAGCGTGTATAACATGAATAACTACCGAGTCATTTGTTGATTAACTTGGTGAATAATTTTGTGTTATCCATTTGGGTGAATATTTATATAATGCAAAGGTGCTGTTTCACCGCTCGGCCACCTCCAACCAAGGTCTCACGGTTTAAATCCTAGGTATGCTATAGCTAAGCTTTTGCTTCTTGGACATGCTTTTGCAATTCCTTCCTGGAAGTTTTCGTAGAAACTAATGTGTACCTAGAAGAAATCTTTCTGTAACAATTATCATCACAATCAAGGAACTGATAATTATGATGGCAGGTACGATTATACTGGAGGATAAATATAAAGGAAGAGAATCCTGTAAGTCAGGAAACTGTGTCTCATTAATGTAAGATAGAAGTTTAAGCTTATCAGATACAATATGAAGACTGCTGAAATTTATATTCAGGAAAAATAGTATAGGTACCAGTTAAGAAGTAATGTTTGTGACAAATGCATGGTGATGGCGAGTAGGCAAGGTTGTGATTGCATTACTGCTAATTTCACAATAGTCCGGTGCTATATGATAACCCTCCACTAATAAATGTCTACCTACACCCTGGCATGTAAATATCACACTGGTATGATTTGGAAACTAGAAATATTGCACATTATTGACATGTGCATGAAACACTAACCTATGAGGTATTGGAGTGTATTCACATCGTTGTAGAGCTGTAGAGGCATTAGTTTGTACTCTCGCAAATTCACATGTAACTTCTGCAGCCCATGTGAAAGCGAAAGCATAAGTTGGACAAACGTGCAAGTGTAAGTATGTTACCTTACAATGATTTAGGACTGCACGCTCAGCCACAGCAACTAAAGAATTTTTTCTGAAACTACTATTAGTTCAGTTTGTTTGTTCAGAATTAAATGGTCTTCATTCGCTTGCAGTGGAAATGGTTCCAAGTGCCATGCATTATTTTTTGTGTGTGTGATTTTAGTGGAATGTGTATTAATATGTCCTTATGTGTGAAGGTTGCCTCTATTAAGGGGTAATAATATTCCACTTCATGCTCCTGAAAGACTGGAGTTAGATGATATTTAGCTTCAGCTATATGTAAAGAGGTAATAAGTTGACCAACTGGCAACAACTCTGCATCAACACAACCTAACCCTGCATTCACTAGATCAGCTATGAGCCAACTGGTAGTGTCTATGAAAGCTTGTACAGAAGCTTCGGCTTCATGCATATATTCTGTAAAGTGGAGTAGCCATTCCAGTGTTGATTCTGAACGTGTGAATCCCTAGAAAACGCGAATTAGTCGATTAGTTTCGTCAACAATAGCATTCATTAGAGAGGTCCGAGTTTGTACTGCCTTGTAGGACTGTTCAGTGACCTTGGTTTGTTTCTTAACCGCTTCTTAAACTGCATTCATTCGGTTCCCAAGTTTAGCTACATCTTCGGCCGTTGCCTTAGCAAACAGGGTGTTACTTATTAAATAAACAAAGTTAAATAGACCACGTTTTTGACGCCGCTGAGAATGTACATTCTTCCCGATGTCTTCAGGAGATATAGGGATCTTTCCCTCGAAGTGATTTACTCGTTTTAGTAGACTATTCATACGGTCGTTCTGAAGTGAGATGGTCTGATGGAGTGTTGTAAGATATGGTAGATTGTTGTTCGAGATCTTGCAAGGTGGGCATAGCTGTTTCAGTGTGGACAGCTATTGACCTCGGGTGCACTCGCATGCGCACTAAATCATGGAGCGCGTCCTTGGCAGTTACAGCGTCTTGTACTACAAGTACTTTGCCTAGTGGGGCAACTAAGGCTCCGGGTTTGACTTCTGCTGGGGATGCGGCTGTTGTCACCGCGCTTCAGATCAACAGGAGTAGTGATATCCAAGCTACATCTGAAGAGGCGAAGATAATTAATGATATCTGTTTGCTGATCGTAGTTTTTGACGATATGTATTGTCTATTGTTATATTTTGTGGAGCATCTGTTGTAGTAGAAGTAGGATGTACTTGACTGAAATTAGGAGTCCCTACTAAGTCTTTGCTGACTCTTTTCATTCTATCTACATGTACTATATCTGTGACATTTGACGTTGGCTCGACTATTTCGAATTTATTTCCATGTTATTTCGCTCTAATCACGTATTGACCTGTCAATTTAGGCGAGAGTTTTGATATGCGTTCCGGCGCTTTTATCATTACTGTGTCTCCTATTTGCATTTTTATGTTGTTTGCAGATCATTTCAGCACGTGAGGCTGCTAAATGTTTTTGTACTTTTCCATGGATGCTTGTGAAAACATTGATTTGCTTCTTGGCCTAGTCACCCATGTTGTACACAGGTTGTGGGGTTCCTGCTAGTATATATGGCAAGCGTTTATCGGTACCGTAAATTACGTAGTATGGAGATTTGCCTGTTAAGTTATTGATAGATCCATTAATGAATGCTGCAACTATGCATGGGATTCACCACATGTCGGGGAGACTCAAGAATTTTTCTATTGGTATGCTCGACCAACTCATTTGAAGATGGATGGTAGGCGGGTGTGAAGGATTGTATGATGTCATATTGTTGACATATTGCAGCTAAGAGTTGATTCTTAAATTCTGCCCCGTTATTAGAGATGGACAGATAAGATGAGTGACTAATGCATGAGCCACTACTTCGGCAAACTTGTTCTGTATTGGTACTAATACCACAAATATAGAGAAGTGGTCAACGCAGACAAAAAATAACTAGAGACTTGATGGCTTTTTGGTAGTTGCAATAAATCGATCGGAACTGTATCCCATGGACGTTCAGGCGTCGTGTATTCTAAAATTGAAGCGGGATCCATCGTTGTCCCCATGTGTCTTGCACAACATAAACACTTAGCAATATGGTGCACGATGTCATTACTCCTAGTTTTCCAATAATATTTTTGTCTAATTTCTGTTAGACATCTGTCTCGCACTGGATGCCCAGCTTGGGGTGCATCATGGAAGAGGGAGAGGATGTTCCTTTAGTGATGTAGGAATAACAATTTGAGAGATTGACTCTTCTTGTGTTTTCACTGAGTGATATAGTATGTTGTGCCATAGCTCAAACTGTGAGAGTGGTAGAGGTAATTTGGGTAAATTTACCTCATCTACCGATTCTAAGGCATAGATAACCTTGGACCACAGTGGATCCTGTAACTGTTCCGCCCTTACCTGTGACAGGGTGAACGTGGGTAGTGGTGTGACAGGAGCTGTGTGTCTAGATAGCGAATCAGCTACCACGTTCGCTCGGCCTGGCAAATACTTTAAGTCGGGTGCGAATTCCTGCATGGTCCGTTACCAGCGTGCTAAACGCCCTGATAAGTCCTTCCCATTAAATAGTTCTGTCACGGCTACATGATCTGTGTGGACTGCGATCGAATATCCCAAAAGGAGATCCCGAAAATGCTTGAGAGCCCACACTACAGCTAATGCTTCCAAGTGAGAAGCTGAATAACGTGTTTCTGCATCGTTGAAGGTGCGACTGGCGTATGCTATTACCCGCCATTTACCTCGATGATCAGTTTGCATGAGCACTGCCTCTAAACCTAGGCCCGAGGCATCAGTGCACATGGTGAATTTTTTGTGTAGTCTGGGAAGGCCAACACTGGAGCGTTCGTTAAGGCGCCCTTAAGGGCATTAAAACTGTCCTTTTATTCTTTATTCTACGTAAACTCTACGCCCTTTTTGAGGAGTTTAGCGAGTTGTGAGGCTAATTTAGCATAACCTTCAATGAAAGAACGGTAGTATCCTGATAAGCCAAAGAAACTACGAAGTTGATCTGGGTTTTTGGGACAAGGGAATTGCTTCACTGCGTTTACCTTGCAATCTACTGTGTGGATACCATTGCCATCCACTATGTGGCCGAGAAATTGGATTTTGGATTTAAGAAATTCACATATGGAAAGTTTCACTTTCAAAGCAGCTATTTTTGTAGCTTCGTGAAAACTTCTCGTAGTTCCTTTAAATGGCTTTATAAGTCTTTGCTACTATGATAAGATCATATAGAAAGGCATAGACTGTATTACCTACCATTCCACCAAACAAGGTATTTATCATTCCTTTGATTGTTAGGGGTGCATTTCTCAGCCAAATGGCATTCTTAAAAATTCGAAATGTCCCATTGGTGTACTGAACGCAGTTACCTTGCGGGATTCCTCATGTAAGGGAATTTGCCAGTACCCGCTAAGTAAATGTAGGTTACTGAGGACGGCGTTGTCTTTTCCTAGAGACTGTAGTAATTCAGTTAAAACAGGCATGGGAACCTGTTTGGTACAGTTGCCTGGTTGACTCATCGAAAATCTATGACTGGTCTCCATCCTCCATCATTCTTGGGAACTAGGAATAATGGCGAGTTCCATGGTGATGGGAAAGGTTGGATTACCTTTTGGTCCACCATGTCTTGTACTATCTGTTGGACTACTGCCCTTCGGCTTTGGGGTAGCCTATATGCTGGGATGTAGATTGGGTTAGTGTTCGTCTTGAGTGGAATATGATGGTTTGTCAACGTTGTTTTACCTCGGGGTTCTCCAGGTAATGCTATGATTTCCTTGAACTCAGCTAGTAATTCTAAAAGATCACCTTTGCCTTCAGGATGATCGACTACTTTCACGTGTGGCGCTATTAACGCTGCTTTATCTACAATATGTAATTTTTCGTTCGATTCCCCTTGTGTTACACTACCTATTGGTAATTCTATTGGCTCTGCGACAACCGCTTTGTTGTAAACAAGGAGATTACCAAAACAACTTCCCTTTCTTAAGGTTATGGGTCCCCCAGTTCTACTGAGAACGAGGACATCTGTGAGACTACCTAATCTAACAGTGCTTAAGGTAGACTCAAGTGACACACCTTTCACTCGTGAACTTTCACTCAGACACACATCATCTGTTCCTTCACTCACATTTGGCAAATATTCTGTGACTCTAGTAGTCTAGTTCCTTCCTGGCTATGTAACCGGTGTACACCAGATGACACAGCAAACGTTACAATCTAGTTCTGGCCGCTTTCATCAGAATTGTCCGTTGAGCTACTACGTGGAGTTTCAGGGAGTGACTCCATAACTAATGTCTTTAGTGCCTTAGACTCCCAAGCGCCAGTTGAGGCAGTTATTACACGAACACCTGAAGTAAGCAATAGATGTGAAGTTTGCATTGCGTGATATGTTTTACAATTATGTGTGATTGTTTGATCTCGTGGCTGAATGTTAATGTTGTTCTGCCTTAGAGTGGTCAGACCAAGTAACCCGTCCGCTGGCAAAGAAAATGCATTAACTATGCAGAAATCCGCCAGAAAAGCTTTATTGGACCTAGAAAAACGGTTTGTCAGTGTTATCACCTCCGCTATGTCTAATTGGATTCCTGACACCCCGGACAAAGGAAAGTCTGTAGGTCTTATTGACCACTTATTTGAAGGATATCGCCACTTTAGTTCATTGAACGACAATTATGAGATAAAATTGGCACAGGCCCCCGTACTTATATCTAGAGATAACTGATTATTACCAATCCTTGCTGGTACAGTCAACACCTACAATTTGTTTAACGCGGTGATTAATGAACCGGTGATGGAAGCGTTGTTTTCTTGAACTGTTGACTCTATCCTAGATCGTGTTGCTGGGCAGTGCAGTGGCAGTGCAGCAATAACTGGCTGGGAGAGTTAACGAAATTTTGGGTGAGAAAGTTCCATCAATGCCGTTAAATCGAGGTTCAACCTGTATACAAAGTTCTTTGGTCCTCTAAAACCGTTTCACTCAAAATTCTGAAACCAAATATGGCTTTTCTAGTTCGTTTTCCCTTTCTAAATCCAATTTTGATCTTCACATAACTCACTATCTACTGTATTGTAAATTTTATTCTGCTTAAAATTATGCTTAATAAAACTACATGCACTTTACGGCTTCTGGCTTTTTAGGTAATAATAGAATTATTTGTTTTTGAAATCACTCGGGTCTCCTTTATAGAACGACATATTATAATCGTCGAACATTTTATCTCGTTCTTGCCGGAGACTGATCAACTCCACAAGCGTTATTATTTTTTTCATTTTGCTCAAAGTTTGGATTTTGATCTTAATATCCTTTAAGTTTCTTACCTCTACTGTATCCTTATCATTGTATAGTTACTGTACTGTACGTACTCTGCCCATCTCTCAATTACTTCTTCTGTCTCATTTAGGATCTTATTGTCTTTTGCTTATAATAGTCCCACCCCATTCATTTCCTTTCTTCTGGTTCATCTGTTTCCCTACAGTTATTCTTTCTCTTCATCTTCTGTCTCATTGCATTTCCTTTCTATATCATCTTTCTTGGTCTGTTTATATTTCCTTTTAATTTCTTTCAGCTAACATATAGGAAAATATAGGAAATATTTATTCTACATTCATAATTGTAATGAGATAAAGGTGCAATGATAGGAAGGACAACCAGTATCTCAACCATACTTAAAGAATACAAAGTTAAATATCATTTATATCATGGCTTAAACTTATCAAATTAAACTCAACTGTTTAGTCATATTCATATTCGTGTACATAATAACTTATTGCCTTAAGTTATGTACTGTAGGTTATGCCATAAGCTGTAAAGTACATCGCTCAACAATAACAAGTTAATGATTAAGTTATTAATGAGACTCTTGAGTATGCTGGGTACAGTATTATAACTTATACCAATCTGGATATGAGTAATGAAATAAATGCATCTCAGTTTTTATTTTGTTAATGTTAATCATATTATGTTAACCAGAACCCAGAACTTGTTCTTCAGAGCAGAGGCTACCCAATAACAATTCAAAATGTCACTGAATTGGCCAAACAACTACAGCAACATCTGGAAAATCGGAATACAAGTTTCCTACCCGGAGAAGCTGCGGTAGCCTTAACAACACTGAAGAGGTTATTTACCCCAGTCAATATGTTGGTGGATGCAGAGATGTTCCTGTGTATAGTGGTGCAGGTCATGAGGAAGATGGATGCTCCT
>NW_024721404.1:0-31034 GCF_018991925.1 Homarus americanus | reverse complement strand
TCTTCGTTCAGTTGCGTATTGCTAGCCAAAGTAACCAAATGATCCGTCTCTGTTTTTCAGCCTCGCCTCGTCATCAAATACTACTGTATATAGTACTGTCCAGAATAACATTGTCCGAATAACGGATACCTACGTCACCTTCAATTGAAGTAACTCCAACAGCGGAAACCCTACTCACAAGCAAAGATAAACATATCAACAACTATAGGCTTGTGATTGGCCAGTTTGAAAACAAATAAATAATGAAAAGCTGTGAATGACAAAATTTTGGCTAAAGAGACTATAGAAACTGCATATTCATATTACTCTTAAGAAATCAAATTACGAAAAGCGGAAAGATTCGTCACTTGACCCAGCGTGCACGACAGGTTTCACTAGAACAGGAAATCTTACCTCAAAAATACCCGTAAAGGCAACATATTCAAGAAAATTACGAGAACCATAAAACAGTCAAAAGGATGTCAACATACACACATACTGAAGGAAAAGGAGACAGGAGTTTGGTACGGTGGACACAAAAAAAGATAACACAGAAATACCTGGGTGTGATCCAGCACAACTCAGATAAGAAAAAGTAAGTTACAGTGTACAAATGATAATATACATTGCAACTATTTAGAGATAAAACTACAAAACTTACTAATGTACAAAATAAACCTCAACTTATCAAACCTAATCTCTTCTAGAACTAATCAATAAAATACATAATAATAATAATAACAATAATATGAAGTGATAATTATTATTATTATTATTACTCAGTCATTTATATAATACACCTGACCTAACACAATCACAAACACACAGCAAAACGCGAATATAAACCTGACAAGTAAAACGACAACAAACACAAATAAACACAAAGAAAACAGACAATAAACAGAAGAAAACAGACGATAAACAAGAAAATAAGCACAGGTCAACAAATACAACTTAACAAACAGTGAATTATAATAATACTACAGACATAAATGTGTGAGTAGAAAATGAACAGATCAACATGAGCAAAAAATATAATTGGCTGAGTTCGAACACCACTGAGACTGTTGATCCAGAAACAGTGTCTTCAAATGACGCCTAAAATAAACTACACTGACCCCAAAAATCTAAAAAGTCTTTAAAAATGGCATAAACGACAGAAAATAAAAGGAAACAGAAGGCTGAACGGAATAACTGTTTTCTGACAAGAGGAGAGGTAAAGAATTAGACCAAAGGATAATTCACGGTAGAATAGATCAAAATTATTGTTCATTTGACATTTTATTTAAAGGTAATGAATAAATTTCGGCGCCGGAAACAGCTAAATTCGAAGATAATTTATAGAAAAAAAACATAGATGTGTAGTTTAACCGTTGGTGTGTTGTAATCTATTTCGAAATGACCGTTCATTACCAATTAACGCCCGGCTGACCTCTCCTCTTAACACAATGGGCACACCACACCCAGAAGAACTCTCGTCAGATCTGTGCAGGTGTGGTGGTCAACTAACTGGGAGAAGGATTTCGATCGCCTTATATAATGTCTGTACCAACAGTTTGTCATTTAATACGGGTCTTGAGTCTTTAAGATTAGTCCATGAAGTTTATTTGGTAACATTTTAAGACAGTCGCCCAGTGTTATATGCTGAAAAATGTTCTAGGCATGCGCAGTTCGATCATATCTTAACCGAACCTAATTTTTTACTCCAGGTATAATCTCAACATGCCTACAAGCTTTCAATGATGTTTTGATAGAATCCTCATGCCCAGAACGTTCAGCTCGCCACGCCGGATCATCCAGTCACCTCCAGAACGGTATCGGCAGTAGTCAACAACAGCCAATGTTACTATGACCCACCCAAATAAACTTATTTCTTACCTCAAGACTAACGCCAATCGGGTGGAGGAATATCACTTTTCCTCTTCAGGTTTTTGTTCCCATTTTTCCCGTAAACAAAAATTCGACTTAACACGTCCGCTTCAACGACGCCATTTTAAACATGACAATTGAAAAACGTAAGTTACCTACAGCCTAGCGACGAGCTTTCCCCCATACGAAGTGTTGTCTCTGTTATATCCCCACACGAACTAAATAATAATTATAATAACAATAATAATAATAATAATAATAATAATAATAATAACACAAATTGGATCTAACTCCAATTTATATTTACGTTGTATACCAGACGTTAAGACTGGACAGACAGACATACAGTATCTAAGATTCTTACATCACCAGTTACGAGGGAAAGTTATTGTTCCAACGTTTGAAATATCACAAGCTGGCCCTCAGTTCTCAAAGGTTCGTACGAGGAATATTTTCAGCAACTTAGATCTTGATTCTTACTAACCATCAATGTAAGAATCTCCACAATTTGTCGTCAGCCAGGAAGTCGGTCGTTAGCCAGTGACCATGTACAGTTGGTGACGTATGTGAGATAATGGGGGTCAGTAATGCTGGTCAGGTAATGAATGATCCTCAACACCTGCGAGGTTAACACCACCCACCTGGCCGTCACTAAACAAGTAATTGAGGTTAGTGACAGGTAAGCGGCGGATTGGCAAAAGCGATAACTGAACTACTGTATATATATAATTCTAGCAGGAAGGACCACAGGGGTGATATAAATATACTCAAAGTTTGGCAGATTGTTTACACAGATACAAAAACCACCAATTACGTTAACAAGGCGCGAAACATAACTATATATATATACTCAAGGATGCAACTCGGTCACAACACCACAGCCAAAACCGGCAATAATTGACTATCTCCAACTCGCACCAGGTCGCAGTACAAAAACATCACGATATACGATAAGCAATGATCATACGCGATAATTTAAATGGCTTATGGCATCATTATGGAAATCCACGAGGCGCCTCAGGGTGAGATATATCGGTCGTAGTGAGCAACAACACGAAATAAACATTACCTCAGGGTGACGGCTGGGGGTGTGTTTGTCCCGCCGCCTCGACTGTTTGTGTCACTGGGATAGTAAAAACATTTACTTCCTGCCTGCCGATTTCAACCGCATATTCTCGCTGGCTGAGGTGGAGGTGTTCATTTATACGTGTAACTTGTAAGCAGAAGGGAGCTGTACACTACCACTAATGTTTGTTCGCCACAATACCTTATTTGTTGATTTACACACACAGAACATAGACCTACACACACACACACTACTATTACTTTGCTGTCACTCGGAATTGGTATGACTAAAGAACCGATACACAGGACCGGCAAGTTGTTCACAGAGTTGCACATGTGGAGGCTACATCGAGTGCGGGAAGGGGCAGCGTCTTTCAGGCGTTGGCGCTTTTCTGCCTCGGTTTGCAGTCGGGCTAAGTCGAAAGAATTGACACCTTCCTTGTGGTGCTCCCCCAAGCGTAACGGTGTGGAGTTAATCGTCTCTCAGGTGAGGGCGTTGGCACTTCTCAGATTCGTCTTAAGACTATCCTTATACCTTTTCAGTTACCCGCCGGCGTTACGTTTACTATTCGCTCGCGCGCGCAACACACACGGCATTTCCATTAACGGGAGATGAATAAATATCTCTTCCTATCCTTGATGACTACTGTACGGTTATTATAGTTTCCTGTAAAAGTGGATGAATTTCCTTTGAAGGTATTATTATTATTATTACTCTTCTACTCATAATAGCGTAACTTAACGTAACACTAACAGCAACTTAATTCAGCGATTAAGATTACAAAACACCTCTTCACCACTTCTGAATTACTTACACCTAATCGTAAACACCGATTTTAATGGTAATATATTATAATTAGGATCTTTTTGATGACCCTGTGTTTGAATGTCACTTCCTGCAAACTAATATGCCTGTACAAATACGTATCTTACCATACACACGTGAAGATTTTTAATTTAATTTTATCTTAATAATAAACTTCATGGTGTGAGTTGGAATAAGCTTCAGGGTTTAACACAAGTACTGAAACTTAGTGGTTTAAATTCGTAACTAAAGTAAGTTTTCGACAGGTATCCTAGCGGTTTACACAGAATTCGTGGTTTTAATCTCAGGTAAACCTCGTGTATCCGGGCCTCCACTCATACTAAGATAAACCTCCATTTCCTCCTGTGAGCCCAGACTGTCACGGGCTGCTGGTGGGAGCTGTCAGAATCCCCCTATCCTATGTCCCTCACTTACCCTCCTCTCCTCACACAACCTACTTTCCTCTCTGCTCTCTCTCTCTCAGCACCCCCCTTTACCCCTCTCTCTCTCTATCATGCCCCCTTACCCCTCTCTTCTCTCCCCCTTTACCCCTCTCTCTCTCAGCACCCCCCCCTATTTACCCTCTCTCTCTCCTACCCCCTTGCCCTCTCTCTCTCTCAGCACCCCCCTTGCCCTCTCTCTCTCCCCAACCCTCTTTATATACTAGCTTCCTCATCTCTCCCCCCATTTACCTCTCTTCCACCATAAGTAGTGACACGTTCCAGCTCGCTGTGTTGTGCATATCAGGAAAAGATCTGATACCTTCATGTTTTAAGCGGTGGGGCCTTGAGTAATTTACCCCTCCCTCCCTTCCATAACCTTTCTCTCACCTTCCTCACCCACCCTTCGTTCCTCCACCCTCCTCCTCCAGTAATCTTCCCCCACCACCGTGAAGATGGATAAAAGGATGGGAAGAGGAAGAAGGAAACAGGGTAGTGAGGAAAGAAGGAAGAGAGGGAAAGAGTTAAGGAAGGAAAGTTGAAGAAAGAAGGAGAGTGTTAAAGGGAGAAAAAAGAGAATAGGAGAAAAGTGTTAAGGGGAAAAAAGAGGGAGTGAGGGAAGAAAGGAGAGTGTTAAGGGAGAAAGAAAAGTGTTAAGAGAGAAAAAGGAAGTGTTAAGGAGAAAAGTTAAGGGAGAAGTGTTAAGGCAGAAGGGTTAGGAGAGGAGGGATTAAGAGAGGAGGATTGAACATGAGTTAAGGGAGAAAGGAGTTAAGACAGGTTGGGAGAAGGAGAGAGTTAGGAAGGAGGATTGAGGAGATAGTTAAGGAGAAAAGAAAGTTGGAAGAAGGCTGAGACAATATCTGAGAGGAGACAGTTGAGGAGAAAGAGGTGGAGAGTACACGTTTTGTTGACTCAGAGTATAAACAACATTAGCTTGGAGGTATAAATGTTTCCTTGAGCAACATATACATTTTACAAGTTATATGATGTATATAATATAAATTTGGCGCCCAGTTACAAATCAGTCATAAGTGTATCGTGTAATGTGGTAATGTGTTTTAATAATCTTTTATTGAGGTTTTTAGAGAAAATACGAACTGTAAAAGGTATAGAGAGTACCAACATTTTGCTCAAAACTCAACATCAGTGAACAATATATCCAACATTGTTTTTTACCCAAACTCAACATCCAATGAATAAAACATCATTATCACAACAGTATCTACATATCCGAATCAGTATAATCCTTGCCAACACGTATCGTCTCATCCTCTATACCCAGCATATAAGGTCCAGCACCCAACCATATCCACCTGACCAACGTAGAGGCCGCATCCATCCATTCTAATAGTCACTCCCAAATCGCTAAGCATGATAAACGTTAATCTCACCTAATGCCAGAAGTAACGGTTATTCAATACGGCGTTGGTGTTAAAAGTTATGAATTGCTATAGTACAAGTAGTTGAATTTGCCGACAACTGCGGAATATTGACCAATGCTGTCACTGAATGCCGCATAGATCGCTCAACTAATTTGCCTCAGATGGATACCAGCTTCTTATGTATTAGGATATTGTTACATATTAAGGTAAATAAATGGTGGCAGAAGGGTGTGGCTATTGGGGAGGTAGGCCACGTTTAAAAAAAAAGTAATAAGTAGTAAAAGTAAGTAGTAAAAAGTAGTAGTAGTAGCAGTAGTCCCCAAACTATTGAAACACCACGACTTAACCCTGATGAAAAAGAACACTTCTTGCACTTCAGACTGGGAGGGATGGGACTAACTAATCCAGAATTGCTGACTCTGACATCACAAAATTCACTTTCAGCTCACAGCAGCCCTCACTGACCATAATTGCCCAGAATGCAACGGGAAGTGGACACCAGCGAAGTTAATAAGATCATGGGTTAACAGATCGGCAGCACTGCCAAAATGACATCGTGCAACAGCACTATTGCTGCTGGTTAAAAAATTGGCTATAACGCAGGAGATGGGCGCCTCGAACTGGTTTAACTACGTTACCGATAAGGGCAAAATATGACTAACAGCAACAAACAGAATTTACAGATGCCATTGCTGGAAGCGCGCATGCGTGCGTAGCATCAACAAAAGGCTGTAGAGACTGCTCATAAAATTCAATATTACTGACCAGTTGAGAGTCTACCAATCAGCCTGTGTGAACAACTACAGTAAAGACAGTTATCAGCACAGTGGCATATATTTTTTGTTACTTTTGGACTTTGTCATTTTTTGGGGATAAAACATCTGGTCCTACCACCCGATCCTCTCTGAGCAAGATTTCAAATTGCGCATGCGATGTGATAGTGTGACGATCATTACCATCACCCTCTTGAAGCCCTCAAGGTCTCTGGGGCTGTAGAGGTGGACTCTGTCATCAGGGTCCCTAAGTGACCTACATGTGGCTCAATGACCGACCTCCGCCGACGATGGACATAGGGGTTCCCTTTGTCTCCCTGCCGTCAGCGCCTTCGTCGTCTCGCCTTCCCTCGGGACTTGCCTCACAGGCACCCGGACGACCTGGTTCTTCAACCTTCCGGGTCCTGCCGTGATAGTCACCCAAATGGAAGAGACAGTACGCCTGCTCACTCAAGGTGGGCTTTTCCCACGGGGAGGTGATGCTGAAGTTCACCATCATCACCGAAACTCAGTGTACCAGGTAATGGTTCGCCACATACCTCAGGATCCTATCGAACGATCTTCTCACACAACTACTGGACATGGGCGCCGCATCAGCGGTATCCAAACATCCATCCAACGAACTCATCGGCTGGTGGGTGCATTTCCTCCACCAGGTGAATGTAGGACCAATATTACAACTGTCCTCTCTCGACCCGATTTATCGGACCCCGAAAATCTGTGGTCGTTGCCATCGACAAAACACTGGGTACGGTGCCTGCGGTTTTCTGTGCAGGTCCTCACGACTACAGTGAATGCAAATCGAAAATTCAAGAACAAAAATCCCAGTTATTCCACGGTGCGTCGTTGCCATGGCAGTCACCGCCTGGAATGCCAGTTTAGCGTCCTGGCACTCGCCCGGGGAAAACTTACCATATCATCTACCTGACTGGCCCTGTCAGCAAAACCTCGTCCACCACCGCCTCTTCCATCCACAAGGATTCCAGTGATCTTCTCTCTCCCTCATACTTCCACCCATCACCATACCTCTCCCCTCCCTACCGTTCTTGGAACAAGGTCGTTATGCCACCACACAGTCACCACCATCACCTTACCCGGATTGCTGTCTCACCAGCACCCCACCTCTTTACTCGACGACCTCACCGCTCTCTCCGTCGCTACCACCACATGCCCAGTCGGGCCTCAACCTCGCCAGCACCTCCGCTCATGCAGGCTACCACCAGGTGGTTATGGGCTCAGCTCTCTCCATCGGATCGCCATCAGCGAATGTATTCTCTCAACCAACTCGACATCTTTGAGAAAACAATTGCGACATTAAAACAACAACAGCTCATTCTGGACACCCTGACCCAACCGGGGCGCGCTGCAAGCCCTGATGACCACCTCCTGTCTCCCGAGATGGAGGATCCATCCTCGCTCCATCTCCCTCCTCTTCGCCCCAACGAATTACACCTATCTGCCTCCCTCACCCTAGGACCCTCACCGGACAACCTCCCCGTTTAGTATGCTCATCAAGATAGTAATCTCTGACCACCAACATTCTCACACCACCTCCATGGCTATTCTGTTTACCATGCCTGTCCCTACCTCCGTATCATATCGCCCTTAAACCAAATCTCTCACGCCTCTTATGGACATTCATCAATGTTCATTTCAATAATTATCAACTGGATCCTACCCGCCTCCCCATAGTTCCCTGTTCTGGCTTTTTGAACCGCCATCTCTCATCCATAACCGCCGCACCGCCCCTGACACTCTGATAAGTGAACACTCTTGCAGTCTCACCCATCTCAGTCTCCAATCCATCCTACCCCGACACCATCCATATCGACTCCCCTACTTCGATCATCACCCTAATATCTGACTTCATTCACTACTTACCAATACCTCTGCAGGCGGATTCTATCATTTGTTCTTGGCGACTTTGTGCTGCCCGCCATCCCCCACTCTTCTCGGATCATCCTCCATGCCCTTAATGGATCACATCTCACAGTTTCTTAATGTGGGGATGATGATGTTCGCTTTCTTTGTCCTGACGTTACCTCCCGCCTCCCCATAGTTTCCTTGATGTTGGCTTACTATTGAACGGTCATACTTCCTTCATCCTACCGTCTGCACCGGGCCTGCTCTGTATAGTGACCATCTTGCCGTTACCCCTGCCCATCTCCAGGCTCTCATACCTGCCCGACATCAACTCCTTATCGATCCTCGCCTTCATCTAGATGCTGTTCCTTCCTTTACCCAATACCTTTCTACCTGGGCGGATTCCTATGTTGTCCCTCAGTCCCTTGACTCTTACAGCGCTGATTTTGTTGATGCCGTGTATGACTCTGTCAATCGCGCTACCCCTCCACGCCCCCCCCGTCACCCCAGAAGTGCCACCAACTACTGGTATCGTATCCCTGCCATGAGACATCTCCGGCAGGTAACCCGTGATCTCCACTCTGCCATACGGAGGTCTCGGTCTCCAGAGGACTGGGAAGACTTCAAAAATTGGTGCTCCTTTGCAACTCAGGAGCGCCGTCGGATACGTGAGGCGGACTGGCTATCCTTCACGGGGTCTCTATCGTTCCAGTCGTCACCCTCTTATGTATGGAATCGGATTAATGCTATACGGGGTACTCGACGGAGGCCTCCTCCCCCCCCTGATCCCGCCTCCCTTGCCTGCTCTTTAATGGAGGACTGGGCACGAGCTTCCTCCCCAGAGGCACTTCCAGATCCAATGCAGGAGGCAGTGCAGGCCCGCATCGATGCGTCTGAGCCTGTTGTTCGTGCTGCTCTTACCTCCCCTGCCCCCACTGATCATCCCATCACACAGTTCGAGCTTGACAGTGCTCGTCGCTCTAGAAAAGACACCTCTCCTGGGGATGATCAGATAACCTACTCCGTCCTCAACGCCTGTACTAATATTCCTAACGGCCCCTTGCTTGCTCTCTACAATATGTCTTATGAACATGGGGTTCTCTTGTCCAACTGGAAAAATGCCACTATTATCCCCATCCCTAAGCCGGGAGATCCTGGGAAATATCGACCCATTAGTCTTACCTCCTGTGTTTGTAAGATGATGGAGAGGATACTCCATCGTCGCCTTCTTCACACCATAGGCGGCTTCCACAACTCCCTCAATGGTTTCATTCAACATCGCAGCACAGCACACTCCATTGCTTCCTTTTATTGCAATCAGACTGCCCGCGTCTCCGTCTTCCTTGATATCAAGGGAGCCTTTGATACGGCTCAGCCTGCCCTCATTTTAGCTGAACTTGCACGGTTAGGGGTTAAAAGGAGACTTCTACAATGGATCGCCTCTTACCTCACTGGACGTCAGGCCCGGGTTCGCGTAGAAGGCTCTATGTCTCCTGTTCAAGAAATGAACCTCGGCACCCCTCAAGGTGGAGTCCTGAGTCCCACCTTGTTTAACACTCTCATGCACTCCATTGCATCACTCCCGTGGCCGACAGAAGTTGTCCACTCAGGATATGCCGACGATGTCCTCCTCCAAGCCCCTGACTACCTCAGCATGCAGGAAGCCCTTGATCTGGTCTCCAGAGAGTGTGATTCACTTGGTTTCCTTCTTTCAACTGCGAAAACAAAAGCCATGTGGCACGGTCGTGTTGTACCTCCACCCCTTTTCTTATCAGGAACGCCCTTGGACTGGGTTAATGAGACAAAATACCTGGGTGTGTATGGAACTCGCACACGTTGTCAGATCCCTGAAGTCCGCTATCTTCGAGACATATGTTTCGGCGTCTCGCTCCCCTCTCTACCATGTGCAGGGGTTCCCTTGGTGCCAGCATCCCTGTACTTCTCACCATGTACAAGTCTTTTGTCCGTTCCTGTGTCGACTACGCCGCCCCTGCCCTCGTCAACATTAGTCGGACTGCTGTCAACCGTCTCGAAGTTATCCAGAGGAAAGCTGCTCGTATCATCCTTGGGGCTCCTCAGTGGACGCGCTCTACTTCTCTATATACCGAACTTGGTCTTTCCCCCTTACAGGATCGTGTCCAGGAGTTTTACCTAAAAACTGCCGTTTCCATTCTACGGGATCCTAGGGGCAACTATGTCCAAACCAACTTGACTACTGCTGTCCGAGACCGACCTCCATCTAGAAGACAGTGGCGAGGGTCACTCATCCGAGCCCTTCAGGAACATGACCTCCTGCCTGATATTGTTGTCACCCCTGCTGTTGGTTCGTCTCCTTCTCCCTGGCTGGATTTTCAACCTGAAGTGATTGCCCTCGGTGGACCGCTCCCGAAATCCCAGGTGAACCCTGTTATTCTCTGCAAATACCACCTCTCCAGGATCGCTCACTGGTCCCCAGGTAGGGTCGTCCTCTACACTGATGGTTCTGTTGACCCCGCTACAGGTAGGGCCGGGGCTGGTGTCTCCATCTCCCGTCCTCATGCCCCTGAGCCTATCAAACTGTCTCTCAGAGTTTCTGACGGGGCATCCTCCACTCAGGCTGAACTAATAGCCCTCCTTGCTGCCCTTCTCGCTGAGGAAGAAGCAGATGGTTTCTGCCCCTTGCTTGTCTGCTGCGATTCCAGGTCTGCTCTCGACGGGATCGCATTTGGATCTGGGGAAAATAAGGACCTCATCCTCCGAATACGAGGGTTAACATTCACACTTCAGGATGAAGGCCGTCCTGTGACATTCCTATGGATACCTAGTCATGTCGGTATCTTGGGGAATGAGGCAGCAGATGACCTTGCCAAGACTGGCTGCAACAAGGCCACACCTGACTACGTTGTTCCTCGAACACTCTTACAGATTAGGACCCAAATCCGCCGCAAACAGAGAGAAGCTCGGGAAGCAGCCATCCCCCTGGACTCCCCGCCCACATGGTACGATGTCCTCCGTAAACTTCCTGACTTCTCGTACGTCTACGGGAAAGGGTCGCGGAAGGGGGACGTGATTGCTGCCCGTATCATCATCGGGTATGACTTTGCTTGGGAGATTGGTATCCCCACATCCCCTGAGCAACGCTCTTGTGCGTTATGCAGAAGACCCGACAGCAGCACCCTTATCCACTACCTCCTAAGATGTCCCCACACACAACGCTTCCGTGACGCCTGCTGGACCACCACTCCACGACCCCCTGACGGAGACACGATGATCCTCCCAATACTGGCCAGATATTTTGTAAATAATATTAATTATGTGTTAAAGGAACATCCTTCCTTCCTTAGGCTTTAGTAAGCCCCTTTATAATATTTATACTGTATATACTTTTCACACTTGCCAGATGATTCTGGTGTCATTGTACAGGGGTACCTAGTGACAGCACTAGGATCCCGCTTCCTCTATCAAGGAATAAACCATTGAAATTGAAATTGAATTGATGCCATTGCTCTAAGGCACGGTTGGCCAGTAGATGGTTTGCCTCCCCAATGCGTGTGTGGTTATTCCTATGATGGCGATCACGCCATGGTTTGCAAGAAGGGGGGCTTCATATGCATGAGGCATGACGAGGTAAGGGATCTCACAGCAAATATGTTGAAGGAAATCTGCCGGGACGTCATGGTAGAACCGACTCTCCTTCCACTGGATGGCGAGATCTTCCAACACAGGACTTCAAACACATCTAACGAAGCCCGTGTGGACGTCAGTGCTCGAGGATTCTGGACGCGGGGACAGCGAGCTTTCTTCGACATCAGGATTTTTGATCCCATGGCCGTTTGTCACCGTGACCTAGCTCTCGATGTTGCGCATAGGAGGAACGAGAACGACAAGAGAAGGGCATATGGGGAGAGAATTCAAAATGTTGATCAAGGCAGCTTCACTCCTCTAGTGTTCACAACCTCTGGTGGGATGGGCCCAAGTGCAAGATGTTTCTACGCCAGACTCGCGGAGCTGATCTCCGAACAGAAGCAGCAGCCCAGAAGTTATGTCACAGCCTGGATGAGATGTCGACTGTCCTTCTCTCTCCTTCGGTCGGCTTTGCTCTGCCTCAGGGGAACGAGAGCTTCTGCCCCTACTCCGACAACTGCTGCAGATATCGACTATGAGGCTTCTGTCACTGAATGCCGCATAGATCTGCGGCTCAACTAATTTAACACAGATAGGATAGCTTCTTATGTATTAGGATATTTAATATTAAGGTAAATAAATGGTGGCGAAGGTGTGGCTATTGGGGGAGGCTGGAGGCCACGTTTAAATAAAAAAAAAAGTAGTAGTAGTAGTAGTAGTAGTTGTGAAAGTAGTAGTAGTAAAAGTAGTAGTAGTAGCAGTAGTAGTAGTAGTAGTAGTAGTAGTAGTAGTAGTAGTAGTAGTAGTAGTAGTAGTAGTAGTAGTAGTAGTTGTTGTTGTTGTTGTTATTGTTGAAGTAGTAGACGACGACTTCAGGTGATTATGAAAGTACAGACAGCCTTCTAACCTCGAATGCTGTTTCTGTTGTCACCAAAACAATGTGAGTTTGGATTCAATGTTTGGCTTGTAAGATATTTAGGGGGAAATCTTTTATACGAGAGAATTTTTTTTTTGGGGGGGTTGTTTGTGAGTCTGCACCAACAAGAAAACTTAAGAGACAGCAAAAACACCGAGTGAAACATATTTAGAGCCCCTAACAACACCAGGTGAAAAAAGTTAGAGCGCTTCCATCACACTATTTGAGAGCTTTTTAAAGACCCCGACATCAGGTATAAAAGAACTCGGAACCTCCTGCAGAGCTCACATGCCTGGACCCTCTAAAACAACATGTGTGGCCCAGCAGCTGCCCACACCGGGGGGAGGGAAGGGGCTGGAGAGGCACAAGTTAGGTGTTATGGGATGGGCGGGGGCCACTTGAGCCCCCTCGCCCACTACCCCCACTCCTGTTGGCCACACCCTTCCCACTTCCACCCTTTCTCCTCTCCTTTTCCCCATCCACCCCTCTCTTTCTCCTTTCCCCCTCCACCTCTCTTTTCTCCTTCCTCTCTCCTCCACTCCCTCTCTTTTCTCCTTTCCTCTACTCCCTCTCTTTCTCCCTTTCCTCCACCCCCTCTCTTTCTCCTTCTTCCCCCTCCACCCCTCTTTTTCTCCTTCCCCCTCCACTCCCTCTTCTTTCTTCCTTCTCTCTCCACCCCTTTCTTTTCTTCCTTTTCCCCCTCCACCCCTCTTTCTTTTTCTTCTTCCTCTCCAATTTCTCTTTCTTTCTCCTTTCTCTCCACCCTCTTCTTTCTCTCTCTTTTCCTCTCTCCACCTCTCTTTCTCCTTTTTCCTCCACCCCCTTCTCTTTCCTTCTTCTCCACCTCTTTTCCTTCCCTCCACCTCTTCTTTTCTCCCCTCTCCACCCCCCACCAGGCTTCTTATATTACGCTGATGGCTCTTGGTGATAAAAACTTAAAGGGAGGAGCGGACCGCACCGCCCACATTATTTTGAACCATTTTGAGGACGCAGAAAAAATCAAGAGGCGGAGCATTGACGCATCTTCTTGCTTCCTCTTGGTGTAAGGGTATGGTGTGAGGTGTGAGGGTGACGTGGGTGCGGTGTGAGGGTGCGGTGTAAGGTGTCGGGTATAGTGGAGTGATGTGTGAAAGTGTGGGTGGAGTGTGAGGGTGGAGTGATGTGTGAGTGTGTGGGTGGAATGAGGGTGGGAGGATGTGGTGGAATGTGAGGGTGGGAGGGGAGGGTGGAGCTGATGTGTGAGGTATGGTGGAGTGTGAGGGTTAATAAGTGTAATAAGGTGTCGGTGAGGGGTGATGGTGGGGAGGTGTCGTGTGATGGTAAGGAGTGGGTGTGAGAGTGAGGAGGTGCAAGGTTTGAAGTATAAGGGTGGGAATGTGGGAGGATGTGTGGGTGTAAGGGTGGGGGGTGAGAGTAAGGCGAGGTGGGGGTGGAGGGCCGGGAGGTGAATGAGGGCAGGAGGGTGTCACTAGCTACACTTCCCATGAAATCCAACCACACATTATCTAAAAAACTGTTTGAAAACTTTTGATCTTGATGTATGACAGTTATTTTGTGGGTCCCTTTTTTCTGACCTGACCTGTTCAGTCACGTCACCACCTCTCTTTAGCTCCTCTACGGTTGTGTTGGTGGGGATTAGTGGATGTCATCATTATGACCTGACCTCATGTTTTAGGTCACCCTGTATATTTAAGCCCTCTGTCCATGTAATCTATACTCTGAAGATGTCTTGAATAAAGAAAAGCTAAGGTACTCCGTTTCCATTTTCCTGTGATTTTATCAAGATTTATCTTATCCATTTTCATTGTGGATTTACATGTGAAAGTATGTAATATATGTAAGGTTTATATATATTGTATGTGTGAAGATACCATATATACTACAGTACCATAAATAAACAACATGTAGCTAATCTGAGTCATATTAATAAGGCTCACCTGAAGATTAGCTACACCCCTCCCGCTTACTTCACCTGATGGTTTAACACATTATTACTTGGGAGGCTTGGTTTAGGTTGGGTTAAGTTAGGTGAGGGTTAGGTTTGGTTAGGTTAGGTTAGGTTAATCTTAAAGTAAATGTTAAGCTAGGGGTTAATCTTCCAATAATCCCTAATAAAAGATTTACATATTCCCTACACAGAACCACAAGTCTTCCTGGCACCTGTTGTTACAGTAGCAGCTAAAACCCCAAGTGATTTTTTCTTAGTTAATCGCAACATTTTGATCCACGAAGAAAAAAATCGTAAATTGCTTTTAAAAACCCACATTGTTGATGTGGTAATTGGTATTAAGATCATAAGCATTACTCACTACCCAGCTCTCAAGGTCAGTCAGTCTTTAACAACTCTATCACACCAAGACTCAAGAAGGCTGACACACGTAAAGCGATTTTCCGTATACATAAAAAATAATAAATAACTCATAACGACTGAGAGTTGTGGCCCAGGTTCTCAAAGATTATGTGGTGAATTTTTCTTCGTCTTGTTCATGAAGGTTTTATGAACGCTGATAAAACCAAGAACTAACTTAAGAACGAAGCCAAGCATTACAGTCAATAAGGCGTCGAACTACACTGAGACTTTATCGTAACCATCAACAGAGGAAAGCTCGTGAGGGAGTTAGGGAATGAGGGAGGAGGAGAGAACGAAGGAAGGAAGGAAGGAAGGAAGGAAGGAAGAGCCACGTTTACAGTCAAGCACTCAGTCAATTACAATACCTGGCGGGATTAACGTAGTGACTAGTGGAACTAACTGTCTAGTGGCTGACTGGCGATATTACCACTGCGCAATATAACACTAACTGGTTTGTTGTGTTGAGTGGCCTGTGGTGGGGTAGTGGTGGCGACGTTGATAATGGCAGTGGATGAAATGGTGGTGGTGGTGTCATAGTGGTGGTAGTAAAAATTCCAGTAGTGGTGATGGTGGTAATGGTGGTGGTAAGTGGTAGGGTGTTGGCAGTGGTAGCAGTAGCCTGGGGGTAGGAGTGAGAGAGGTAGAGGTGACGGAACCAGTTCTCGTCACCTATTGTACACCTGGCTGAACACAATTATGTTCACCTGTGTCTTGCTGCTTCTTACTGTCATCTGATACATAACTGAAGTGTGTGTGTGTGTGTGTGTGTGTGTGTGTGTGTGTGTGTGTGTGTGTGTGTGTGTGTGTGTGTACAGTATTCCTACAAGTGTTCTCAAGGTGAGGTTGAAAAGAATGATTTATCTTTTATGGCAAGAATCAATCATATTCTGGCCAATAAATATGTTAACATTCAGGTAATGATACACTAGTAATACTAAGAGTTATATCCGCTTTACTGTTAAAAGGGTGGTGGAGGCGTGGTAATGGTGGTGGTTAATGGTGGTGGTATTGGTAGTTGTGGTTGTAATGGCAGTGGTAGTGGCTTTTCCTGGCAGGAAGTACAAGGAGCAGAAATTGAAATGAGTAAGTAGGTCATGGGTACTGAAACAAACACATACACACACACATACACACACACACATACACACACACACACACAAAACCATGGTGCGAATATTCCCACGCCGTAAATTCTAAACTTGCATAAAATAGGAAAATTGTTGGGAGTAAAAGAGATGGTCACTCAGTGTAGCCGGACGTGATCTAGGGCCAACACCACTACATAACACTTAATCTAGTTATTACATTTTTTCATAACACGTTAGAGGACCAAATTTTACAACTGTATTTCATCTAACTTTAAATGAACTATATTACTGGTATTTCCACTAGCTGTGCCAGTCAGGCCAGTCCTATCACAACTCTGACTGTCGGAACAAGTCGGTCCGTCTCACACACACGCCGCGCGCACACCTGACGGAGAAGAGTTAACCTGATGTTCGTTTACGTACAATAGATTGTCTGGTTTTTCCCATTAGAGCTAACTTCAGCAAATCACACCCAGTAAATAAACAAGCAGGTACTAGTTCAGTTTTGATTCGTCCGTGACGCTTTGTTATTGTACGATGTGAAGTTTAAGAAAGAGTCCACCTTGTTCATTTGGTGGAATTGACGGTGATATTGAAAAGCCGAGGAACGACACACACACACACACACACACACACACACACACACACACACACACACACACACACACAAACCAAATATTAGCGCACTTCATTAACGCTAAAGTATGGTAATGAGGTGACGTCATTCAGTATATGAATATGTAAAGTAGGTCTTTAAGTGTTGTGCCTGTGTCCTCCTTATCACCTGAACACAGACCAACACTTAACACAGACCAACACTTAACACCTGAACACAGACCAACACTTATCACCGAACAGACCAACACTTAACACCTGAACAGACCAACACTTAACACCGAACACAGACCAACACTTAACACCTGAACACAGACCAACACTTAACACCTGAACACTTCTTCCTATTTAATGTACCGAATACTTAAAAGAAACAAGAAAAATTATCGTTATATTATTTTATTATTATTATCGTTGTTATTATTGTATTATTATTATTATTATTATTATTTATTATTATTATCTTATTATTATTATTATGATTTTACTATTATTATTATCATTTTTGTATTATTAGTATTATCATTATTCTTCTTATATTATACTAACTAATACTATTACTGTATGATCCATCACCCCCCACCTCGTGAGTTAGTGCAGGTGTCAAACTTTGTGGTTACCAAGACGAAGCTACTGTCCTTCCTGTCACCATAACTCCTGTGACTCTCCCTTCGTTAATTATCCCCGTAACTGAGAACGAAATAACGCATTAATCACAGTAGAGTTTGTGTACTTGGAGCGTCATTTTGGCCGCTATATTAAGTCGAGAGCTTAAAGGAAGTTGATTGATGAGGAGGAGGTGTGAGGCGGCCGAGTACTCTAATCTTGGTGACTGAAGATGATAATCAGGTATTTGACGACCGTATACTAGATAATAATAATGGTTGCCGTTCTTGTAACGAGGATGGCCGGCGCAATACCTAGGCGTGAATTTGTTTAATGTAGAAGCTGTAGCCAACACAACAACCACACCTAAGTTAACGAGTCCAGACCCACGGAAGTCCGAGAATACCGGACAACTGCCAACTTCATTGCTAACCATTACCCCCGGAACAGATCCGAAAATCGATTAATATCCAGGTTCCCAATACTGCTGGGTAGACAGAGGCAAATGGCATAAAGAAATCCTGCCCATAGTTTCACTCTGCCCGTGGATTGAATCCGGTCCACTCTCTGCAAGCATGCTGACCATTACACCACACAGGTCGCCACATTCTACAGCCTCCCCCAATAGCCACACCTTTTCGCCACCATTTATTTACCTTAATATTAAATATCCTAATACATAAGAAGCTATCATCTTGTGTTAAATTAGTTGACGCAGATCTATGCGGCATTCAGTGACTGTAGCCTCATAGTCAATATCTGCAGCAGTTGTCGGAGAGTAGGGCAGCTTCCTGTTCCTCTGAGGAAAGCCGACTGAAGGAGAGAGAAGGACAGTCGACATCTCATCCAGGCTGTAACATAACTTCTGGGCTGCTGCTTCTGTTCGGAGATCAGCCTGCGAGTCTGGCGAGAAACATCTTGCACTTGGGCCCATCCCACCAGAGGTTGTGAACACTAGAGGAGTGAAGCTGCCTTGATCAACATTTTGAATTCTCTCCCATATGCCCACTACTATCATGCCCCCACACACACAAACAAGTTAAATCCCAAGGGCACAGTGTTAGTAATACACCTGGAAGATTCATTATTAACACCACACCTCTCACAATGTGTACGTGTGTGTGAGAGAGAGAGAGAGAGAGAGTAAGCAGCCTGACACTACATCATTAGACCGTGTTAACAATAGAGGCACAGCAGCGTTGGGTTATCTGCAAAGTGTTGCGTCTCAGTCTTCAGGTAGCCTCACCCTCCACGCCTTGAGGCTGTACACAAGAGGCATTACAAACCTCTTAAAAAACTGTCGTAAAGATTCCTTGTTTATCGTTTGAGCTGAAGAGAATCTATCGATTTTCTTACGATTTTAAGGTACAATTTTTTTATAAATAGTAGGAAATCGACTTGTTTATGCGGTAAAATATTTGTATGGGGAGGAGGTTAGGTCAGATTAGATTAAATTAGATTAAATTAAATTAGGTTATGTTAGATTAGATTAAATTAGGTATGTTAGATTAGATTAGGTTAAATCTTAAGTGTAACAGTTACACAACCCGTCATATCTCTAGATAAGGAGAAATATTGCAGGAACGAATCCTTTCTGACATTCTAATCCTAATTTAGAAAAAAAATACTGCAATGACAACAGAACCAACCTGACAAAACTGCTGTAAATTTTGTTGCGGTTACGTTCACTCGTCTTGTTTTCCTCGACTTCACTGATGGAGGTTTTCGTTTGAGGGATATTTTTTCATCGAGCATATACGGTTTGTTGAGACCCATAACATATTCTTGGTCACACGTGTTCATATTTCAAGAGGAGTAACATGAATTAACCAGTGTTATCCACGAATTAATGTTTTAAACCAAAGAAGTAATAATATATATGCAAAAGCCTCCAGGTAAAGCAGTTTCAGAGAGCCGCCTAAAGTTAATCGCACTTAGATGGCCTGTTTATAATTGAACGCATAATTAACCACGCCCACATTATCCCGCGTGGTTTGTGGATGGTTGGCTTGAGCGTCCACGGGTGCCCACGGTTTCGAATCCATTTGGGCATCAGTTGTGAATCAGGTGGATGGCAGGAGGGGCAGGGTAGCAGTCATACAGAAGAGTTCACAGGTACTCCACAGTGAGGAGGACCACAGGTATACAGTACACCTGATTTTTAAGGGCAAATTTGTCCTGAGGAAGGATGGTCAGTGCGAGTCCGCCGGTCGCTCCAACCTTAATCACTCCCACAAGTTACCAAGTGTACTGTAATATATTTTGTGTTATTATTTTGTTTATAAATCTGGTAAAGTTTAACAAGAAGTAGCTATTTATGTTCTTTGTATTGAGACAAATATATTCTTCTGTTCACATATATAAACAAATATTGTTATGAGTCTAAATTAAATTGTTTGTCTTGCTCAGACTTTCGATAAAATATACTGAGAAACAAAAATAATTCATTACCTGTTAACATACTCATTTTCTAAAGCACTGTCGCCATTGTTTGCATCACGTCCAAGCACCAAGTTATGACTGTTTAAATGTCTCCTGTTTCACGGGTCGGTAGTTCCATTACCGGCGCTTCCAGTTCACCCAGCTGTAACTGGGTACCTAATATAAGTTTACAACTTGGGATGTGAAAGTGGTCAAGAGCATACACATGCTGCCTGCTTGTGCACCGAAGGTTTAGTATACAGTGTGCTGTATCCACACTGTCCCTAATGGCCGGGCAGTCAGGCTTACGGGACCCACTTGTTCACGGCCCCGAGCTGCAGTCTGATCTTACTCATGTGACACGAATGACACTTTCAGGTAAAATCATCTTATTCATTCAAGGTTTTTTCACTAATTATACATGAAAATAAATGTTTAACTTCGTTCATTTCGATAGATATAAGCTATGGTCTGACATGATGCACATTATCAATTTATCAATACTGCCAAGTAATAATAAAACTGGGGGCGTGGCTAATTTTAATTTTTTTCCTTTTGGGGAGGAGAGAAATTATATGTGAAGGCCAATTTTTGTTATTATTTATACTATTATTATCATCATCATCGCATTATTATTATCGTATTATTATAGCTGGAATAAAGACGGTTCAACGGTGTCCCATTCTAACTTAGGCAACAAAACTGAGGAACCTAAAACCCAACTTAAAATATTGGTACTGTAATTGGTTGGTGGGTAAAGTCATTACTACCCAACAACCCATTTTCGGGAACTCGGCGCAATTTTGACGAGATTAATACAAAATCAGATCGGCGTTGAAACGTGATGGCCAGCGTTGACACAACCAAGGTTAAGTTCACTGGCGTTGACGCACTACCTAAACGCGTGGAGAAACCGGCGAGAGCATTAACACAAATATGTCCGTCCTCATTTAACGTTAACCAAAAAACTAACGCTGGCAACAAGACCACATCAGCGTTGACATGAGAACCACTGAATTGAAACTACCAACGACAACGCAGCCATACTGAACTGCAATCATCCATTCTGCGTTAACTGAGCTCACTTGTCAACGTCATACAACGCCTAGTAACTCAAATGCCCAACCAACAAAAACTAACAACGCAACTTAACACTTTTAGAGACGTTATCTATACCGCTTTAGTAACGCAATCCAACACCTTCAACGCAACCCAACACCTCAAAGATTCCATCAAAGCAAACTAATACTACACAAACACATCCAAAACACACCATCAACGCAAATCGACACCTCCAAACAACATCCTTCAACGCACCTCCAACATGCCACCCAACCCCATTTAATGCCTCCTCCCTTTCTCACCACCAACATCACCCTCACCACCAACACAGACCTCCTTCCTGCTCGGTCTCACACAGCCTGTAGGTAGAAGTCACACCCAAGCTGACAATCAAGTTCACTATCGTTCTAAGTTACTCTGTTATCTCCTGCCTTCCTTCCTTCCTTCCTTCCTCCTTCATCATCCACCACTATTACCATCACCTCCACCACTACTACCACCACCACCAGTATCACCACCATCACCACCAGTACCACCATCCACCACCACCACCGAATATTCGTCGCCTCGGCTAGTTTTTGTCAGTTCCTGAATCTCAACCACCACCTGGGGAAGCAACCTCAGCTACCAAACCCCTTCGTCACTAGAGTCGTCCACGCCTTAGAAACAACGAAGGACTCTCACCCAGTCGGTCGCAGGAGGAGGAGAAAAAAAAACTATCAAGGTTGAAAGTTGAAGAAGAACGAAACAAGAGGTAGTGATATTGTGATGATTTACGATGTATAATGAGGAGTAAATATGGATGGGAAATGGGAGAGGAGGAGAAGGAAGAGGGGTGAGAGAGAGAGAGGGGGGAAGAGGGGTGGAGAGAGAGGGAAGAGGTGGGGAAAGAGAGGTAAGAGGGAGAAAGAAAGAATAAGAAGGAAACCAGGTGTAACTAGGATAATATAAAAGGGAGAGAGAGAGAAGAGAAAGGAGAGAGGACGGAGGTATGAAGAAAGGGACAGAAAAGGGAAGTGTGTGTGTGTGTGTGTGTGTGTGTGTGTGTGTGTGTGTGTGTGTCCTGTAACTGTAGTTTATTCATAGGAAAAATTCTAACAACGGGAGGCAAAAAAAATAAAAAATAAAATAAAAAATACACCGCGTCCTTTCGTGAGGGAATGTAGGGAACTCAATTAAAGAACCACATTACTTAATAGAACAACATCAGCCTTCCTTGTATCCTTTAATAGCCAACCCACACTAAAGAATTAAACAACACACAAAAACACCTCAAGAAATAGCTCCCATCTCCCGACCATTTATAAGAACCTCGTAAATTCTTGTGTTAGGGAACCCACCTATACTCTAACCTGTTTTAAGACGATTCTCAAAGGTTTGTAAGGTAAGATTTCTTTTTTTTATTTCACTTAGACATATATACTATAGATTTTCACCCAAATGTTGATAATGTTTTGATGGGATCTATGTGTCGTAGGTTATAATATGGACCGTGCTACGGTAACTCTGATGGTCTCGGCTGATGGTATAGGTTGTTAGATTGCCGCCCAGCTGTTCCTACCAGCCGGCAAGAATACCTGTTATTAACCAGGTGTATTGGGCGAAGATCACCTCCTTGGCCACCTGTAGCTGCCAGCCGAGTGCAAGTATTAATCAGAAGTGAACGTCATATCATCAAAAGGCCAAAATATTTCTCAAGGTTTGTCAAAGTCCACAGTGTGTTACCAATCACTGGACAATAAAATCAATAACTGGATATAATTTCACCAATCTTAACAAAATAAAAAATTCAACACCTGTCAGATATATAAACAAAAGTCCATACCTTGTGCCTTTTTTATTCAAAATTATTATCGTCCAGTATAAATCAAAAGTTGCCTGCTCAAAGTACTCCCAACATCTTGACTGTTAAGTAAGGGGTAAAGGGGTGGCCTAGGGGATACCAGGTGATGCCTCGATTAACACTCATAGCATGAAAGTAATTAATCTTGTTTTAACCCACGCCCCCAGGTGGTGTCGTGGTGTGTTCTTACGTCAGATCTCGCTCTAAACTCCAATTTTAAGATTCACCTTTATATCTAAGATTCAGCTCTGGCTCTAAGATTCAGCTCTGGCTCTAAGATTCAGCTCTGGCTCTAAGATTCAGCTCTAGTTCTCCTGCTTTCCAGCTCATATGACCCAAGTGTACTGTATTGGGTGTCTATCGTTACACCACTGGCTTTCCATCCATGAGTTATATACATGTATGTATGTATGTATGTATGTATGTATGTATGTATGTGTCACGTATACAATAATCCCCATAATACTTTCCTTCATCATTTTCATAAATAAAGGGATCACCTGAATATTAGGCACCCCAGAACATTTCACGGGATTAAACGCCCTAACGCTAACCTTACATACTAAATAACCTAATCAAACCGTAAGAATTAGGGCCTGAGTCTAACAGCGTCCCATTGCTGATGGACTCCAAACTCAATGAATACTAATTCAGGTTAGGATAGGATAAGTTGGTCAGGTTGGCTTGTTTGACTTGGTCAGGTTTGTTTACGTTAGGTAAGGTTAGGTTAGGTTTACCAGGTTAGCTTATAGGTTTAATAACCTCAAGGTAGATTAGATTAAGTTAAATACCTGTAGAATAAGTTCACGTCGCCTCACACAGATACGACACAACAACTTATTTACTTTATTCTCTTTGAAGTTGAGAGAAAAGTTTTATTATGGAACTTTTGAAAATCCGAGTACAGTAGATGATCGAACGCGTTTTTAGGATCGACGTAGCGGTAAAAGGGATCTAGCCATAAACGTCATGGAGATACCAACTCAGAGCGGAGGTGAGGAGGGGAAGAAAATTTTTTCGACATTGAACTCTGACCCCAAAATATGTCCATCAAGCATGAACATCGTATCTCTTTATGTTCACCAGTTATGCTGACGACATAAATATACGTACATAAAGTCCTTGATCCCATAACATTAAATCCGTGTTGGTACCTATCTAGTGTCTGGTATTGTATAACAAAATACTGCAGAACATATTAAAATTGTCCGTGCTTTTTCAGGACAGATAAACTGGTGTATTGTATAAAAAGCCTCCATATTTTCACTTAATACAAAAACAAATGGATGGTAGCAATGAGTTAGGTTCTGGACTTGGGCTGATTAACTATAAACACACACACACACACACACACACACACAACGCGCGGCACTGTAAGCGTGAGCAACAAAACAGGAAAGAACTTCAGCACTTTAAAAGACCTCAAACTGGCTGAAAAATAACCAATAAGACCCTCAAATGGGAAGAAACCCCCAAAAAAAAAAAGATCCCTAAAATGACTGAGAATAACACCATCAAAAAAGACTACGGGGAATACCTACCTACCACATAATTGCTATATAATTGCCTTTTTACAATTAATTAATTTTAAATTGCAATTAATACGTTTTCTTTTACATAATGTGTTATGAATACAAATAACAATTACCACTGGATGTAAGAGCATATATACGAGAAGAACTTTCCTGTCGTATTAATAACAGTGATACCGATGTGCAAGAACTCCACGCAAGACTAAACACAGGAGCGGTTATAGTCATCACCGAGTCGGTGATAACTTGACTTATCTATTCTGCCCTTAACGGTATGCTCTAATTAGCATACTTAACTTGATTATTAATCTAACGGAACATTCATAACCTAGGTTAAACACAATTAATGTATAACAAATAACCTAGCTTTACTACCAGGCCTCGTTGTGGGTGGTTCGACCTGTGCCGGTGGGCTAATTCCGAAAAAAACCTAACCTAACTCAACCACACTAATCGAATAGCCTAGTCTACTGACCATCTCAAACCTTTATTTAATTACACTAACTTAATGTCTGATTTTACACCAAATTTTCACGATAAAATTGAATATATTAGCCAAAGAATCGGTTTTGTACAAAAGCCTTGAATATATGCAAGTAACTTTAAAATTTACTGCCACTAGAATGATTTTTGATTCGAAACCTCAATAATTCCCAGACACCCAAAACCATATCAGTTAGAACCCAATATTTGTGTAAATGTGGCCTAATGTTACAGAAGACGTGATTATGATCCTGAGAGTTATTAAGTCACCCGCCGCCAATGGCGCTCACAACACACAAACATACGAACGCTGCTCAAAATCCTCTTTATAGAGGAACCAGACCCACACACCGCCTAATTCTTAAAGCCCTGCACGGTCCTTTTTCACCCTAATAACCTGATATAAGACCACACACTCATCCACCTAACGTATAGTCATTCTCGATAATTTTCGCCGTCATTTTGATTTTTTCTTGCGTGTTAGTGAGTCTGTTCCCATAGCCCTGGTAAGGAAAATAATAATTAACGTAAAAATCCCAACTAAATCAGGCTCGACATGCTTACAAGATCGTAACGAGAAACTTTTGAACTTTATATAAAAATGCATAGAAGGTACAAAGGCTACCCAATATGGTGTCAAATTGCACCGAGACTATACAGGTATATGCCGTGAATAGGACGTGTGTTATTAACCCTAATTTAGAGAAGATAAGAAAAACTTAGGAGTCATAATCAACACCTGGGAGGGTTTTTGTTTCCCAGGTGTAAATTCACAGGTTCGTAGGGTGGAAATTCCTCGTCAGTTAGGTTGGTCGAATGCACCTAACGGGGTAACTTAACTAGACCCGCTTAAACTGATATCCCAAAATACCACCAACCTGGTCAATATCGCATAAACTGCGTCTTTAACTGGTGATAAGTGGATCTATTTTATTAGTGTAATTTTGACATCATTAATGGACTTTTTTTAGCATCAGACAAGAAATTAGGTTACGAAAATATTCACCGTAATACCTTCAAGAATGCGTTACATGTTCCTGGATCATTAAACTACTTAACAACGTTGTTTTTCCCTTAATTAGCGATAAGAATATCAGAAGATTTTAATGGAATGTTGGCCGCCATCGTTCTGTCGTAACTTAAAGGAGACAGATGTTACAGCTTCTTCCAGTCAAAGAATTAAATTTATCTGGCGAATATTTTGACACATGACCCAGCAGGTCTTCCAGAAAACGAAGGTTGATCAACAAAATGGGTAGACAATTATCTCAGTATGAAGCCTCCTTATCAAAATTGTTTCGCACAAAAAATTCTTTTACATTTTTGCATTAGTGAAGCCTCAACAAATAGTCTCTACTACAACTTCTATCTCAAATGGGCGACATCCGTTCACTTCAGGAAGTAGACTACAAGCTATACAACTAGGTTTCAAAAAAATCTAAAATACTAAATCAATCACGTATCCTATTTACCGTAAATCGATGAAAACTATCCATTACCAAGATAATTTGCCCGTAAATAATTTATGAAGGGGCGATGTTAATCTTGATAAATAGTCAGAGTCGATGGGAACAAAAGCAACAAGGAGAGCGAGGGGCCACATTGTTAGTCAGCTGTCTGGTGGTGTTACAGTCTCGCTTGTATACCGAGATCGCGATTGCATACCACCTTCTTAACTACTGTGTTCTCAACAGCTGTGCGTTTATTTCTACAGCCAGTAATTGACAGATGATAAGATTAATAATACAAGGTTCTGGCACTATGTTTTGGGTTTGATAAATACATGTTTGAGACAATTGTTTTATCTCCAATAAATTTTCAGAAAATCACAAACCTAACCTAACTTAACTGGACCAAACCAGACCTGGCCTAATGGATCTTATCGTCAAGGTGACCCAAACGAACCCAACATCACTTATATGTACTGTTCACTATTCAGCTCTTTCTTTTAATAAATCAGTGTCTTATTTCACTGCTAATTATACAAAAATTATATTAAAAACTTTGCCATGCAGATTTAAAATGTTTTTTCTATTCCCTTTCACAAAAAAATAAATAAATCATAACCACATACCTAGTCGTGCAGGTCTCGTACTGTGAATCCGGACATTGTAAATTGATTCTCCGGCCATCATCCTCGTAATTATGAACCTCAAACGATACGCATCTCCGCTCGCCACATATCGAGACCACTTACTGCCCTAAATTACACACATTACCTCGATCGCTCACCCCCAAAAGGAGCAATTTCTCCAGTCTTGAGTGCGTGATAAACTGAGAAACGAACGAATAATAATCCTAGTAACTTAAAAGATATAAGAAAGTACCCAAACCGATTGAACTAAAACACTATAGTAATCTCTGATAAAAATAGCCTCAAAATTGCATTGAGACGCGACATAAACTAGCCAGTTACTTAGTTTATTTAATACCATTCTAAAACCAAATGGACACGTCACTTTTTTGTACATCGTTTCTGTGAGTTCGTCTTATTGTTTGTTTCTAACTGTTGCAAAGTGAACGTATCTAGTATAGGTAAGAGTCTCGGAAAAATTTTTGCTTTAGGTGCAGTTTTACCTAAGCCATGGGAGAAATTTATTTTAAAAATCTATGAATCTCTTGTGGTATAAAAAACCCGGAATATGTGAGAGGTAATTGTCATGTCAGCCTGGGGCCATAACCACTACCTTGGTTAATTCTGGTTAATCCCTTGGTCTGGCAAGTGATGATGACGCAAGTCTCAAGTAGATGGTTGTTGGGTCGTTACTTTAACTACTTCCCCCCACACGGTTGTCTTGCATGTTCTTAACCAATCACGTTCAGAGTTCACAGGTATTAAGGAGAATATTTCTAGTTATCAGAACTATTTTTGTTTTCCTATTTCCAATGAATATTATTATTTATTACAAATTCACAGTTTTTGAGTAACCAAGTATTGCTGAGGAAGTATTTTGTACCTTAGCTATTTATAAAGTACACTCAAAATAATAATAATCACTGCCATAAATACTAAATATTACGTCAAACTCAAATCAGCCAATTGTAAATAATGCGCTAAAACTAAAAACAAAACAAACACTGAACACCGAAGGCAGCGTGAAGTTGCGAGAGGAGAGAGAGGAGGGTGGAGAGCGCGGAGGACGGACACTTACATCCGCCTCTCACCACCTGCAGGGGCGACTGAACCCAAACACCCGAGCCAAGTCCTCATGCCCAGCCACTCATCAGCTGTCGTGCATGTTCTCATTATTATAATTGTTTATTATCGCACTTCCTCTCATTATGTTATTTATCTTTATCATCTTTATGCTTACACTGAAAAAAGTATTCCATTGTGGTCTAAAATAATGAGTTTGTTTTGTAAAAAGTGCCAGTTAAAGGAATCAAGATCGGAAATAAATTGTCAACGTTTGCAGTTAAAGGAATCAAGATTGGAAATAAATTGTCAGCAGAAGGCGTTATTTACTATTTTCTCGTCATTATCATTATTCCTCCTCCTCCAGTGTCTGGGATATTCTCAATTGTTGGTATTACTAAAATGTAAATATTGAGAGAACTATAGAGTTTAAAATGATAATTTGTTGCAAAGTTTAATCACAGTTGACTGAATCATGAGAAACTAACTTGTCAGAAAACTTGTAGTTATTAAACATCAATTATCCTCTTATTAAGTCTCTCACGCGTTTATCATCATCGTTTTCCTTCTTTCTTCCATCATTTATTATCGTATTTATACAAACAGCGAGACTGTTTTATCACAAAATACGATTACTTTAGCTGTTGTTTAAGAATGCTTAATACGACAGCGGTTCACTTATGTTGTATACAGTACCATATAAGCATCAACATACGAATTATATTGTTTTCGCTTTCTCTCTCTTCTTGCATCTTCTATCTTCCTCATTCGCTAATACCGAAAGATAATAATTCGGTTAATTGCTGTCCGCCCAATGTTTGCGTTTTTAAGATTTTGTTTTAATCTCGATTCGGGAGTTAAATTGTCAGAAGACGTGGCTGGAGTGGTGCGGCGGCGGGTCGGACTATTAATTGACCCCACTAGACCAGGTGTTGTTGCGGCAGTGTTGGGCTGCAGGTGTGTGTCCAATGAGGTGCTGCAGGCGTATGGGGTGATTGTTTGTTTATGTGTGTTTGGCAATAAAAGTTGAAGTGCTGTGTGTGTGTGTGTGTGTATACTTTCTGCTGTGTACAGTGTGTGTGTGTTTGGGGGATATTTTTCATCCAGTGTTCGAAACATGTTCACCAAAATATAATAAAATTACATCCTCATTATTGGAGAATCTGAATATTGAAGAACAAAATAAAAAAAATAATCGTAACTTTTCCTAACATCATGGCGAGGAATCTTATCAACGTGTACCAAAGACTGTCTGTGGGAGGTAATCCTGGAGTGTATAAAATCCAAAGTAAAAAATTAAGCCATATTCTTCAACCTGACCGCAATTTAAATACCAGAATAATTTAACATCTAAGTGCTGTGAGAAATGGACAGGTGAATTCTGCTATTATTAACCGTTTACAGAATGAAGGTCAGTAGATTTCTTTTATCCTTTATTAGTTCATCTAATTTTAATCTGTCAAATGGAGGGAGACCTGACCTGATCCTGAATATGGTCATTAAAAAGATCATCCTAAGTCCCCTCTTCCTCAACTTAGGAAACAGGTCATGTGAGCTAACTCATGTTCTATTTCATTCTCTTTTGACTTTGTACATTTAGTAATGAAGAGGTCCCTAGTGTCTGAACCTAAACACACACACACACACACACACAGTGATTTACTTGCACACAGTGGTGAAGGAGGTACAGTGGTGAAGGAGGTACAGTGGTGAAGGAGGTGGTGGTTGGACCTCAGCAGGACACTGGAGGCGCCGTTAAAACGCTCCTAAAACCATTAGAGGACAATACCAGACCCCCAGAGTCCTGCAGCTGAAGGAGGGAGGCGACGGAGGGGGAGAGAGGAGGATGAAGCACAGGAGAAGGGAGGGGTGGACAGGAGGAGGGAGGGACGGAGACTGGAGGTGGAGATGGCTCTCCCTCACACCCACCTGGCGAGATGCTGCACCAAGGTACTCTCACCTACTGGGAATTAGAGCTGCCGGTAAGGTTGTGTGTATACATTATTCTGATACACCCCGGATAATCTACCTCGTGGACCAAGATCTGGTTTGGACTCCTCTTTGCGACGATAACAAAATAGAGATGTGACTCAGCCAATCTACGCAAATTCGTGTTCCCATGTGACATATTCGTTAACGATATCCTCATATGTGTCCGTGGGATGTTAGCTAGTCTAGGGCGTGTCCATGTCGCGTTGACCGTTGATAACTCTTAAAAGGATTGACTAATTTTTATAAACACTGATCAGGACGTCGACACTCTCATGGATACGGACTGACTCGATAATTTTCATGACACGATTAAGTTGGATATTTGGCGGGTATTTTTCTAACACTAAATTTATTAACATCATCCGAATTTTGCGAGGGCGTTGTGTGATATTGGGATGATAACACGAAGTAGATTAGTAAATAAAAGCCAGAAAACGTGATTAAAAATAAGGAATGTAACCCTTGTGTACGATTATTTAACTTGAGTGCGACGATTTAACTGAGTACGATGATTAAACCCTAAAGTACGATGATTTAACCTTCAGTACAATGATTTAATCTTCAATACAATGATTTAACCCCTCGAGTGCGACGATTTAACCTGAGTACGATGATTAAACTAAAAGTGATTTAATCCCATAAAACGATGATTCAATACGATGATTCTCACCATTCTAGTATGGAGGGTGGTCTCTGGGAGTGAAAGGTGTTTGTAGCAGTGAGGTAATGAAGTAAGTGTGGTGTATATCCCAAACCAGCCTCACCACCACCTCTGCCTTGATCTATGGTCCCAAACGTTGTCAAAAGAGTGTGTGTGTGTGTGTGTGTGTGTGTGTGTGTGTGTGTGTGTGTGTGTGTGTGTGTGTGTGCTTCATAATTTACAACTCATAGTTAAATATATCTTCTTACACACACAGAGACATTTACACACACACACATAGACACTTACACACACACACACACACACACACACTTCATAGATTATACACACAGTAAAAACATCTCGTAATGTCCTTCTCTTACGAGGCAATTAAACTTGGTCCTTGTTTACAAAGTCGGTCCGGTAGTTTAGTATGTCGTTAAAGGGTGTTTGAAACAATACTTGAAGAGGGTGATTAACTACCAACCAGTTACTTAATTGTGAGTTTAGTAGATCTTTAAGGCGGAACAGAGATGTGGTTTAGGGTCATTGGAATGTTATGGTGTGT
>NW_024721403.1:0-12051 GCF_018991925.1 Homarus americanus | reverse complement strand
AATAATAATAATAATAATAATTAACGGTTTATTGAAAGAGCTTGGCAGCCAGAAGGCTGAAAATATACAGTTACATATTTGGGGAATGGGTTTCTAATTACAAATAATGTTCCCTTGTTAGATAATTTACGATTACATAGGCCCGCGGTTCACTTTCTCTACCATTAAGTTATTACCAAGAGTCGGTGTTGAACTATTTATGGAAAATGGGACGATTGACTCACATGTGACATTTACTACACTATATGTAATGAGGCCACCATTTCATCTCTCACTGACACACACACACACACACACACACACAGACACACAGACACACACACACACACACACACACACACACACACACAGACACACACACACACACACCCTACTAAATGAAAATGTACAGCATATAATTTTGTCGTAATCCCAGTTTTGAAGACCAGATGTTTACCCTGAAAACTCTCTATATTGGATTAAAAAATTATATTTGCTAAAGCAAGTGTATGATGGTAGAATATAAACACTATTAGGAAATAGTAACCATTATGAGATTTTATGACTCCTAACAAAAAAAAATGTGACTAAGAATTATAAAGGATGATATTGTTTGGAATAGTTTGTTCAAGTTACTTTAACAGAGATATAATGTTATTTCTTTATGTAGAATTATTAATTTATCTAATTTATAACCACTTTCTCCTGATTATATAAACTTTCTGGGAGTGGTTTACTTTTTAGGGAGACGTTGATTAAAATTATATTATGGACTTCCTCAGCTTTGTACATTTTCACTGCTTGGAGTTGGATAGTTAAATTTTCTTTCAAATTTATCCTAACTATAGTTAAGTATTATCACAAAACATCATGGGTGCTTCAGTCCCCTTGAGGTACTTTGTTCTAATGGTCTTAACAAATGAGAGAATCCAATAGGAGAGGCATAGACGGTCTCATTTATTTATTGTAGTCGTTCATCTGTAGAAACTTAATTTAACATCCATCCAAATATCGCCTGAGAATTTCTACTTTGTTAACTTAGTTTTAATCACACCCGTAAGAGACTGATCCTTCAGCTGTAATTAATACCAAGTGGAAACCTCATTTCATATACATCCCTCTGATCTAAGCACTAAGGCCTGGCACTCCATGACGCTACTTTATAATTATACAAGTAACATAGATGCATCAACAAACAGTATAATTATAAACCTCTGAGAGTCTCTAGTGAGCCTCCATCATGCCCTCCTCTGTGTGATTACCTTGTATTCCTCCTAATTTGCTGAATACTGCTAAAGCTTCTTGTTGGCTGAGAGCAAACATTATTTTGGCCTCATAAATTACGGAGCAATACCCTTCTAGCTCCTCATTTTCATTCCCCTCGTCTATGTCATTACTGGAATCGTCTTTGGATAATTCAACCATCTCCCTTTTGTTGATTCATTTGATAATTTATTTGTTTAGTTATTTATCGGGTATTCATCCCTTTAATATTGCAATGTAACTCGTAAGGAACTCATATGAGCCATCCAGTACATTTCACTAATAACTTCATAAGAACAATCGGTGTTTTAAATAGTATTGTGTTTACAGCATTACTTCTCAGACTCGTAACTCACCCTGACTTAACTAAGTTACATTACTTGGGAATTTAGTCCTTTAGGTAATTTCTCGTTACTGACTGGTTGAGAACACTTGAGCTTCTCACTGTTGGTTGATGCTTAGTTAAATATTAAATGTAGTTTTCTGGAATGGTTCGTGACTGGCGTAATTTATTTGTTCTATGTGCATATTGGCAAATTATTCAACAGAATGAAGAAACAAAATCAAATATTCTTAGCAGCATAAACCCTTATGAGATCTAAGACAAGGACTTAACTGGAAATACAGTATTTTGTTATATTTACTTTGCCTGGTATCAAGGTAGAATCTTAGTATGATACTGACGCAGTTTCCCACTGGATGTTGTTCTAGTTGCTTTAGAATAAATTAACCAATTAGGTGCATTCATTCATCTTCACTTACGGGGAATTATCCATTATAGAAACCTTTGTCAATAAGACCCCTGACGAACATGTTGTACAAATACAGAAGGTGAAGTATAACGAACTTACTTTTCAATTACCAAATGGAGTAGGCCCACCTAAGTTGAGTTAGTTTCAGGGTCCAAATTTAGAAAATTCTCTCTCTCTCTCTCTCTCTCTCTCTCTCTCTCTCCCTCGTGTGTTTCTAGTGGTTTCCTCATTAGATCAATACCTTAAGTAAACTACGACTTTTTCCCCTATTGTGTTTTTATTCTCTTTTCCTACGTTTTTCTGTTCTATCGTAATTTGCTTCTTAAATTTTTTTGCTGTTGTTGATGCTTTTGTTTTAGAACATAAGAACATAAGAAAATAAGGAGTCTGCAATAGGCCGGTTGGCCTGTGCATGGCAGCTCCTGTCGAGAGTTAATACCACTCTCTATCATCCATGAATCTATCTAGCCTCCTTTTGAAACTTTCCAGAGTTCCCGCACTTACTACAAAGTTGCTAAGCTTGTTCCACTCGTCCACCACCCTATTTGTGAACCAGTTTCTTCCTATCTCCCTCCTAAACCTAAACTTATCCAACTTGCCCAAAGTGATTAAGCACCTGCGATACAAGTCATGGTATTGCAAGGCAAGAAAATTTTAAAATCTCCAAAATTTGGATTTTATTTTCAAGAACTCTCGTTTGTTCGTTGAGTAAATATTCCGCTATAAAAAATCAGATTTTTAAGATTTATAAAATAAAAATAAAAAATATATATATATATCCGATTCTCTAGTGAGTATTATTTTGTTATGCTATTTTATCGGCTTTTGTGTATTGCTGGGTTTTTTATATTTTATTCGGATTTTTGGAGCATTTTTTGTTATCATTTTTGCGGGACATTTTTATCAATTAGTATTATTCATGAAAACCATTCGACATATATTTTCCTATTGTTTTTATCTTAGTTTTATTCTTTAACTTTCTATATTTAGTAAAATAATCTTGTTTCCTTTATCAACTGGTATTTTTATCATTTCTTACTGTCATTATGTCAATCTACTTACCGTCAATCTACTTTCGTCTCGCTCTCTCTCTCGTATTCTTATTTTATGGATGATAGAATTAGTTATTCTTCTTATGATTATGCTTTTGTTTTAGGGAAGTGTAATCTGATGACCTCTCTCTTTCTCTCTCTCTCTCTCTCGTATCGACAAGTATATTTGAAATACGAAGATACTTAATCCATAATAGTTGTCTCTCTGTACACACACACACACACACACACACACAGTTAGCCCATACGTGCACGAACTGATCGCTATAAGAACAGCCCAGTCCCAAACATTGTAAAAATTATCAATAACTTGTAATAAACCAGTGTATTCACTCCCAGTAAACACTACTTCTTGCACTGTCACTATGTTGAAATGAACTGTAGTTTGAGCTTTTCCCATCTCATCTAGTTGGTTATATGTCTTATTTGTGTCACTTATGTTATTTTGTATTATTTGCATCGAAACCCATTCCCCAAATATGTAACTGTATATTTTCAGCCTCTAGCTGCCGAGCCCTTTCAATAAACCGTTAATTATTATTATTATTATTGGCTAATAATATCAATATATTCCTTGACCACCGAAGGGTCAAGACGTACCTGGCGCTCCTCTCGAAGCAGCCAGGTCAACTGTTAAGTTGGCCCATACCAACCCCCTCCCCTGAACCCTCCTCCCCACCGGAATATCAACAAGTTCTCGCCAGAAGTTACAATTTCATTTAGGAAAGGAACGGAACCAATGTTAAACAGAGGTGAACAGTGGTGAACAGTGCTTAAGTCAGTGAGAACAACTCAACAGTAACAGTCGTACCCAAGTTAACCTTCACACACTCACACAGTGAGGTCCCAGGTACCCAGTGATAACGGCCCGTGAGACCCAACAACAACCAGGATGTGTTAATCCGTCAACGATAGGAAGGCCTAAGACCAAACCTCACTCATATAACACCATCTGTGAGGGAATGACTACACCACATGTCCCTCATAACATCATATGTGAGGGAATTACTACACCACGTCAAGTCCCTCATCACACCATCTGTGAGGGAATTACTACACCACGTGAGGTCCCTCATAACACCATCTGTGAGGGAGTTACTACACCATGTGAGGCCCCTCATAACACCATCTGTGAGGTAATTACTACACCACGTGAGGTCCCTCATAACACCATATGTGAGGTAATTACTACACCAAGTGAGGTCCCTCATAATACCATCTGTGAGGGAATTACTACGACCACGTGAGTTCCCTCCTAACACCATCTGGGAGGGAGTTACTACACTACGAGTTTGTTGTTCAACACCTACATTAATCTGTATGTTCACTGTATGTTCTCATCTTCTCTAATGAAGGCTTTGTTAAAACCACCAATGTATGTATTAAGTCATTTATGTCCACGTATATTTTCAGCCTTCGGGCTGCAGAATTTTATCAATAAACCAGTTTACATCACACACACACACACACACACACACACACACACACACACACACACACACACACACACACACACACACACACACACACACAGTCACACACACACACACACACACACACACACACACACACACACACACACACACACACACACACACACACACACACACACACACACACACACACACACACACACACACACACACACACACACACACACACACACACACACACACACACACACACACACACACACACACACACACACACACACACACACACACACACACACACACACACACACACACACACACACACACACACACACACACACACACACACACACACACACACACACACACACACACACACACACACACACACACACACACACACACACACACACACACACACACACACACACACACACACACACACACACACACACACACACACACACACACACACACACACACACACACACACACACACACACACACACACACACACACACACACACACACACACACACACACACACACACACACACACACACACACACACACACACACACACACACACACACACACACACACACACACACACACACACACACACACACACACACACACACACACACACACACACCGTCGTTTTCGGACCTCTGAGAATTTCAGTCCCACAAGACTTTTACTTTTCAATTAGTGAGATCTTAACATTTTTCCATTTACTGTATTTTGTTGAGGCCGCTGTGGGTGGATGTGGGCGGGGAAGGGTGGCAATGGGCGGGGGAGAAGGGTGGGGCAGGACACGGCGGAGGTGTGTGTGTGTTTTAGGGCGAAGTAACCAACACTTACATGTCAAAAATATAAGTATAGCAATAATAAAATAACTCACCATATATACTGTAGCCAAAATATTGTCCCATTACGGCAGGTACAAAAATTTACATATTTAAAAAGTCTACATCTATTATTCATATAAATAGTCTAAGTTTAAACATGCGTATGAGCATATCACACCCATGCACATATACATACACATCAACCCCCCCCCAGTACAAACATACTCTCCCTTCCACCACGTATATACAAACATCCATATACAAGACACATGGACCAGTGTAAATGTGTTCTGTCTCTCACACCTTTAGTCCTTGACGGATATTAGGACTCTACATTAGACAAGCATCATAACAAATGATTATAATTTGTGAATGAATAAAAATGTTTATGTTCCATGAATGATGATCATTTTATTATGTTTCTTCGGTAGGTACATAAACAAAAACTGACAGCGTTATGATGACTGTGGGAATACATTGTTGGAAAAGCAAATGTTTGGGAAATTATTAAGAGTATAAATCACAGGACAAGAGGGGTGATTCTCGCTTACTAACGTCTATGTCGCGTGTAATGTAACTTTCAGCGAGCATGTTGGATATATATATATATATATATATATATATATATATATATATATATATATATATATATATATATATATATATATATATATATATATTTCATATAAATCCACAATGAAAACGTGGATAAGATAAATCTTGATAAAATCACACGGGAAGATGTCTTGAATAAAGACGAAAGCTAAGGTACTCCGTTGTTTCCATCTTCCGGGTGTGATTTTATCAAGATATATATATATATATGTAATCAACGACCTCACCAGCAAGGACTAAAAATGAAGTATATATATATATATATATATATATATATATATATATATATATATATATATATATATATATATATATATATATATATATATATATATATATATATGTGTGTGTGTGTAATCCACTGTTAAACGTCGATGTATATAATTGTTCCCTGAAGGGTGATGACACATACGGTGGGGTTGGCTACAACTGCTCGAGGGTCTCAGGGGAGTCCGTAAAGAGAGAAGATTAGGTGTCAAAACCAGCGTGTTAGCAGAAATTGACTGGGGGACGAGATAGGGGAGAGACATAATGTAATATGCCTTCATTAATTGTTTCCCTCTTTTTTCTTCTTCTTTTTAACAGGTGAAGTAGTGGGTGACTATTGTCATTTACTGGAGGTTTGGTACAAGCTGAAGGTTTACGCATCATCTGCACATTTACTTAGAAAACTTTCACCAGCTTCATCTATAATTATTATCAAAATATTAAAGGTTAAAACTTTCACCAGCTTCATCCTTAATTACTAATATATTAAAGATTACAATGTTTCGCCTGCAGATACGACCACTCCAACATCTTCCAGGAGTCTCTGCCGTCACGTTACTTGCAATGTTCGGGGCTGGGTGTTGCTACATTGGACGAGTCGCGTGTTACACACTGAGAGGCACTTAAAGGTAGGCAAATACATCAACCTGCTTGGAGAATATTTCTTGCCTTCCTTTCGGCAGAGGGATATCCCTTTCCCACCAGGGCTCATCCTGTTTATTCACGACAGGTGTCCAACCCACACTGTCCGCATCGTTTGACGGTGGTTTGAGGGACTGCACCCTTCATCTCCTGGAATTACCCAGCAAAGGAGCGGACATGAAAGTGATTGAACACGTCTGGGCACAAATGGTCAACACATGGGACATTGCACAAGAGAGGACTGCCCACCACCTCATGGCTCATGCCAAACTCAGTGGGAATTTCACAAGCATAAGCCGAAGCTATATAGTGTGAGGCCTTGTGACAACCATACCGGAGAGGCTGCCAGCCCTGATAGTCAAAGAAGGCGACTGAACCAGATATTGAATAAATGTGCCTGTCTGGATATAAGTTTAGTTCTTTAAAATGTCAAAGAAACAATTATTAATGGTAAATGGTCAATGGTAAACTCATTAATAACTGAATTTATTCAGAGGTAATGTGAACGGCAATCCAAATGAAGAAGCTATGTTCCCTTCTTTACTCTTGCTTCTGTGGAAGGTTGGTTTGACTGGTAACTTTCATAGGCAGTTGTAGGGGACAGAAAGGAGCGCGGTGGTCCCTCCATCTACACAGTCTGTTAATCAACAAGCCACTGCCATGGTGTGCTACGGTGTAAGAGGTGCGACCCCCTAGCTGAACGCACCCTCCTGTTTGTGATATCTGGTGTAAAGAATAAATAATGTAATAATGGCTGTTAATCTACAATTACTTTAAGGATCTCAAACAATTGCGTTTAAAGTTTACTCGTATCCATCGATATTTTTGTATCATCAATAGATAGTATACAAAACATTTATCCCCAGTGGTGGGTGGTGGTAAACAACAGATGCCTATGGCCTCCCCGCCATGAAACTCACACACACACACACACACCACAACCCACGTGTGTGTGTGTGTGTGTGTGTGTGTGTGTGTGTGTGTTCGAGCAACCATCACTGTCACCAGGTAGATCAATCACAGGTCACCCCCCAGTAGTATTTGGTGTGTATATCTCACACTGGAGGTCCAGCACAAGTCACCAGGTACTACTATCTTTATTATAAAACTCTTCACAAATACCAGACAAACAGAGCCAACCCTCCCGCCTCCATCTTACTTGACCTGTAATATATTGCCAAACTTCCTGTAACCATTTATAACCAACTCTACCGTTGTCGCCCAAATGAAGGATCACCTTTCACTTAATTACCAGTATCTTGTGGCCCAAATGAAGTAACATTCTTTCACCCTAATGAAATATGGGCAAACTGAATTTATCGCCCAAAAGAAAAACGACGATGGAAAAAAAATCGTCTTCTAGGGAAATTACTTAACCTAACACCTCATATATTTACAATCTAAAAGGAACAAACGGAAAAAAAAATGTTCCCCATAAAAGAAAATTACTTTAGCGCATAAAAAACCCCAATAATCACTACCCTTCGCCTGTTCCCTGTACCACTAGCGGGGAGGGGAGGGGGGGAGGGGAGGAGAGAAATACGTATTCAGAGTAGAGACACAATATCTCTCCTTCAGGCAAGTATTTATCACGCTTCCTTATTCACTGAAGTAATCACTGCCACGCCTCCCGGGGCTATAAAACTAACTTATTATGCCCTGACCCGGGGAAGGAAAGGGGGAGGGGATGGGGGGAGGGCGTCCAGAGAGGGTTGGGGGGGGGAGGAGTAGGAGGAAAGAGGGAAGATTAAGACAAGTGTTGCTAATTGAACGGATGGAGAAGAAAACGATGGGAAGAAGAAGAAGAAGAAGAATTATTTGAAGGGGAGGAGAGGAATGTGGTTAACGAGTAATGGTGGAGGAGAAAAATAAGAGGAGAAATGATGATAAAAGAGAAGAATGTTGAAACGAAGAGGCGAAAAAAAACGAGAAAAAGAAGAAGGAAAAAGACAACACAAGAAAAGCTATAGATGAGAAAAATAAGATTAATTAAGAAAAAATAAATGATCACGGAGGGGAAGAAGAAGATTTAAAAGGGTAAGGAGAGGGTAAACGAGAGGATGGAAGGGAAAGAAGATGATAAATGATGAAAAGAGAAAGGGGGAAGGGAGGGAAGGGAAGAGGGAAAGACAGAAAAGGGGAAATTAATCACTGAAGGGGAGTAGAGTGACGTGGGTGTGAAGAGTTGGAAGAGAATATGATGGAGAGAGGGTGAGAGGTGAGGGAGAGGGGGTGAGAGGAGGATGAGAGGTGAGGGAGAGGAGAGTGAGGTATACAGAGGAGGAGGAGGGGGAGAGAGGAGGGGAGAGAGGAGAGGTGGGAGAGGTGAGAGGTGATACAGAGAGGAGAGAGGAGGGTGAGAGAGGGGAAGAGGTGAGAGAGAGAGGTGAGGGAGAGAGGAGGATAAGAGAGGTGAGGTGAGGGGAGAGAGAGTGAGATGTGATACAGAGAGGAGAGAGGGGTGAGAGAGGAGGGGAGAGAGGTGAGAGGTGAGAGGGAGGGAGAGAAGGGTGAGAGGTGGGAGAGGAGGAGTTGAGAGGAGGAGAGGGGGAGGGAGGAGGGGTGGAGAGGTGATACAGAGGAGAGAGGGGTGAGAGAGGAGGGTGAGAGAGGTGAAATAGGTGAGAGAGGTGAGAGGTGAGAGGTGAGGGAGAGAAGGGTGAGAGGTGAGGGAGAGGAGGATGAGAGGAGGATGAGAGGTGAGGGAGAGGTGGTGAGAGGTGATACAGAGAGGAGAGAGGGGTGAGAGAGGAGGGTGAGAGAGGTGAAAGAGGTGAGAGAGGTGAGAGGTGAGAGGTGAGGGAGAGGGGGTGAGAGGTGAGGGAGAGGAGAGTGAGAGGTGATACAGAGAGGAGAGAGGAGTGAGAGAGGAGGGTGAGAGAGGTGAAAGAGGTGAGAGAGGTAAGAGGTGAGAGGTGAGGGAGAGAAGGGTGAGAGGTGAGGGAGAGGAGGATGAGAGGAGGATGAGAGGTGAGGGAGAGGTGAGGGTGAGGGGAATAAGAGAGGTACGTGAGGTGAGAGGTGTGAGAGAGATGTGAGATAGATGAGAGGAGAATACGAGGGGTGATACAGAGAGAGAGAGAGAGAGAGAGAGAGAGAGAGAATAGCTTGATAATTGTGAGGTTAAAGAAAGAGATGTTAGACGAAGATGGAGAAAGAGACAGAGAGAAGAAAAATACATATACAAAATAAGAGTAAACAGGTATAGCTGATATGATATTAAAAAAAAATATTACTTAATGTTGGGAAATAGTTTTTTAACTAAATAACTAGACATAAAATCATATAATTAACCACTTAGATGTCCATAGCCAAATATACTTCGTTTACCAACTCACGCCGTCAGCCAGGTAAGTTTGGTGCCACGTGTCCCAGGTTGACTTAGCTAATTAACCTATATGACGTCAGCAATGTGGCTATGGTATGATACGTTACATAAATTGGTTGGTTATTTATCTTGATTACGAAAGTTTCACGACAATATTTAACTTTAGTGTTTATTAACGTCATTTTCCTGTTTAGGTAACCGTCCGAATGATAGGAGAAACAAGTGAGAATATTGGCAAATAAATCTGAATAATCTAAGCCAGAGTAAAGGAGTGAATCTTGTACCTGAACAAATAAATAATACAAGACCAAGAAGGCAACTTATCACTCACAGACGACTTAATTTGGCCTAACATCAGTCAAGTAAATTAGTACGTATCAATCAGGGCCTCGTAATTACATAGGTCCAGTAATCATGTCTACAGTGGCCTGGTAATCAGGCTGGCTGTAAGGGACCACCACTCATGTTGCACCACTAATTAAGTCAGATATGAGCCTGGGTGGAATAATCTAATGCTCCCTCATGTGGTGACGGGTCAAATAGTCCTTAGTCATTATGCACCTCCCAATCTAGTCATTAAGATTAAACGCCATTAGAAATAGGACCTATTATAAATGAGGACTATTATGATTGACCCCCAATGGCCTTCAAGTAATGAAGTTACTGGATGTTGTGAGGAACAGATGTTTGTTATAGTGGGGTCGAGGGAGGTGCCCTAAAGCTCAACAAAACAAACAATTATATCTCCTTATTGAAACACTCAAAATGTTCACAAACACTGGTTAACATTTTGCAGCACCTTTTTTTAACTTCCCCTGATTATTTCTTTTGTGTGTTTTATTAAGGACATTGTGTACAAAGGGAAGGTGGAAAATGTTAACCAGCTACGACAGAAAATTCTAAGAGCTGCAGCGTGTGTTACCAGTTCCATGTTTGCCAATACGTGGCAAGAAATTGAGTATGGTTAAGACTAAAAGTGCCCAAATTGAAGTCTACTAAGCAGACATAGGGAGAAAACTTTAGAGAAAATGTGTTTAATGCGAAATAAAATTTATACCGTTTATGGAGTGTTGTAGTTCCGGGGAAGTTAAACTAACGAGGAAAACTATATTTTTTCCGGAAACTGTAGCAACTGTATTTAGCTGTAAAAGTTGAACCTGTTGGCGAGGAACAATTCCAGTACTGATGTCTGAGGGGAAATTAAGGAAAAGAATTTACCGGAGTTTACAAGACTACTGGTTGAATTTATATATTGAATCAAGAGAGACGTATGAATATATTATTTATTTTACCATATACTGTATAGTTTCGTGTTTTGTGAGGATACACATTAGTCTAGAAAAGTCTTTGTTTTGTCAAGAATCAAAACTAAATTGATTCTTTCTATGTGAGGGAAGCGATCATGATAGTTTATTGGCCTTTACAGATAAAAAAATATATATTTGAAAGCATGGGCTGATTATCTTATATAAAATTCTTACATCGCGTAAATGAATCTTTATACTTATCTGTTTTGCCAATCTATCTGAAAGTGTCTGAACTCTCCTAATTCTAATATCCCTAACGGGGTGAGGAGTACAAGCTCGAAAAAACGTACTCTAAATTTTCTGAGGACAGAAGTCACTCGCTTCTACCAGACGAGATCACACGTCACCGATAAGGTTGAGGGGAACACCAACAACCATGACAAATTAAGAGTTTCCATACCATCTCTTGTTATTACCAAATGTCCTCACATATGTATATACATTTTGTGAGATGTATGGCTGATTTCTCATATTCATTACTGATTGTAATTATTTTCCTTGCGTTTTATTATTTACTGAACATTAATAAACGACTTAGATTCCTACAAATTAACTATTCTCA
>NW_024721402.1:0-19732 GCF_018991925.1 Homarus americanus | reverse complement strand
TCGTGTCACCACATCTGACTTCTTCACAATTCCTCCTGGTTTCTATAATATTCCAGATGATTTTTCTGTTCATCTGCGTTTCTTTATACATCTTCGTTTTCCGTCATATTCCAGATGAATTTTTCTGCTCCATCTGTATTTCTTCTCTGCAACATCATCATTTTCAACATATTCCAGACGATTTTCTGTTCATCTGCCGTCGGCCCCCTCCGGCCGAGATGAAAGCCGGTCCACTGCTTGGGCTGTCGTCTTCTTAGATGACTGTAAGGCAGGTTCCGCGGACCAGGGCTCGCCCTCCGTACGTGAGTGCCGGCGAGACCAAAGACCGTCCTGTCTTACACCTTCCACAGTGGTAAATCCCTCCCTGGTTGGGCTCACCAGGGTTCGTTGTGTGGCGCTGCATTCCACACTCCTTAACTTCCTAAAGTAGAAAAATATAAAATCTTTTTAATCCTAGACCAGGTAGGACTTGAAAGAAGTGGGGTGGTGTGTGGCGGGTGTGGTGCTGCATTCATCACGCTGCATTCCTCACGCTGCTTCTTCTCTTCTTATATGTGCTGTGGTCGGATTCCAGCTAGCCATGGGGCGGTACTGTGTGTGACATTTGACAGAAACAATCCGAAAGGGATGATGGATTAGTTGGAAGTGTATCCGTAAAGAAAAACAAATATTTACTTTATACGTTACGTCAATGTTTGGCAACTATAGTTTCCGTCACGACAATATTCTCATTAGGCTGGGTCGGGGAGTGAAGCTCTGCTCACTACATTGAATATTATTTATCACTACGCGTCAAAGAGTACATTACAAATCATACTAGCATAAAAACACACTGAGTGAAGCTCTGTAATTATCGCAATATTAAGTAACACTAACCACCGATTTCGAAGCATAACTCACAGGACAAAACATATGGGGATTGGTGGTCACACTGGACGGTGCGAGGCGGGTGGAGGCGGGGCGGGTGAGGCGGAGCGGGTGAGGCAGGGCGGGTGAGGCGGGGCGGGTGAGGCGTAGTTAAGTGTAGTGGGGAGGAGCCGAGGCGTGGTTGATCGGGCCAGGCCGGGGCTTTGCGGGGCGGGGTACGGAACGGCGGGGCACGGAACGGCAGGGCGGGGCAGGGATGGGAGGAAGGGTAAGGAGGGTGAGGTGAGGATTAGGACAGGGAGGAGGATGTAGGTTAAAAGACATGTTAAGTTATAACAGTTAGTACAGACACAGCTTCTATCACTAAAACACAATGGGTACATTTAACACTGACCAACAATTAAAATGCACCTGGGATACTGAAAACTTTACAGAACGCGGAGGACACTGAGAAATTATATTAAGCACTGAACATATTCTGGGAGTGTTTTGCTAGTAACAATTCGCGTATACCACAACGAGAGACATTGACTTGAGCTGTAAAGATGACACACTAGGACACTTTTCACACTACGACACAGGAATTCCTTATTACACACTTGTAGACAATACTTAAACTGAATTAAATGAAGGATGAGACGAGCCAGGTGTTATGGCTAACCGAGGGAAGGCGTGAGTTTACGTTAAGTTCACTGCTACCATTATAATAACTAAGCGAGGAGGGCGTGAGTTAACGTTATAGTACGCTGCCACCAATATAATGTTACGAATGCAACCACCCTTGTACTGCCTGCTTCGTCAAGATAATTACGAGTTTACTTCAGAAGATTCTAACTATCACTGTACTGAACACTAAGGGGAAGTGGCGTGAGTTTTAAGTTAAGTGCGCTGCCACCATTGCAATGAGACAAATCTCACAAGAAGAAGATTACATATAGGTAGAATATTGATAGTATAAGAGTATAAAAGAGAGGAAGATTTTGGTAGCGTGGCCGTGATAGTTATTTGATGATGGACTTACACTTATCTTATTTTATATGTCAATACACATCTATTACGTCTTAAGGGCGACATCTCAAACACCGCTTCGTTACAACTCTTTATTAATTACGAACATGACATGGACACATTAATAACGCCTTCTATTGAAGTTACTAGGACATTATATTTATGTTACTAGGACATCATATTACGTTACTAGACACTCTGATTCTCGGACACGAACATGAAATGAATACACTTTCCACGTAAGTAAATCATCCCATGGAAAGCTCTGACAAAAACTCACGTGACCTGGGGAAGGCCTAGCAGGGAGACTGCTTAGCTGGAACACTGGTGTCGGGAGGGCGACTGCTTAGCTGGGAGACCGGAGGGAAGTCGGGGAGGGAAGTCCTGCATGACTCTCCTCCCGTGAGCGGGACTCGGCTGTGGTGGACCTCCTCCTCCGATCCCTGTGTGTCTCTCTGTCTGACTCCCTCTCGCCGCTCCCCTGAGGGAGGGCTACGAGCGGGACTCGGGACGTGGTAGCTGGCCCTTCTTGGTTACAAGACACACTCTCTCTCTGTCTCTCTCTCTCTGGGGAGAGGGAGGACTAGGACGTCCTATATATTGGGAGGTGAGCCGTCAGGTTGAGCTGATCGGGGGCGGCGGCGAAGGGTCTTCTTACATTTGCCCTCGCTAATGTAGGGTCAGGTCTGGACTTTTTCAGAGACTATAAGTTGTATATTCTGGAGAAATCTTCAGATGGGGCCGTGTGACATGAGAGGCCCTGGTTGATTTGTGGCCCCTTGACTTGGGTTCGAGGGTTACATTTGACCTGGCTAATGTGAGGTCAGGTCTGGACTTCTTCTGCGGTGTAGGTTATTGTGTATATTGGGAGAGAGTCGGCCGGTGCCTTCTTACATGTTTGTTGGGGCCGTGTGACATGGGAGGGGAGCCAGTTGATTTGTAACTCCTTGAGTGGAAAGTGGGATAAAATCATGACGAAAACAATGACTTTCGCTTTCTTTCATTGTTCAAAAGATTTTACCGTGGAACAAACCTGTACTGTACATGTACTAAATTATTACGGTACTTAAATTGTTATGTCTATTGCAAATATAGATTGTTTATACAGGTATTCAAATAAATCACTATCTTACAAGAATCCCAGCAATGTAAGTTATATTCACCCAGGTCGTTTGGGTGGCAAATTATGAGAAGAGCTTAGTCACTCTTAAGTAATGATAAATAAACACCCAGGCCTTCAGTGCCAACTGTCAAATCTTATCTCAAATAAATAAACAAATACCAGACACTGTCATCCCCACCCCCCCTGTTCTTCCCCCTCATCCCACACTCGGCTGGCTACCTCCCTCCTTGTGTTCCCAGACAAAATATTGGTGAATTCTTTATGTTTATATTATGTAATATCTCAGACTAAAGTTGGGATAATATAATTTGCATTGCTGAAATCCTTGCAAGACAGAGATTAATTTAAATATAAGCGTCATATATTTTGCTCAAGATATAAAAAATGTAGTACAGTAAAACCCCGCTTTACGGGGTTTCACTTTATGCATTACCACGTTTACGCAGTACCCTGCCAAACACGGAATGCTCAATTTACGTGGTGCATGTACTCTTTTACGTGGAGAGCGGCGAGGGCAGGGTGCGCACAAGGTCGCCCAGTCATCAAAACATTACCGAGTTCTTCACCCGCCACCCACCACAGCCGGCCCAAGTCAGTGATAGTGATAATGATAGTGAGGATATGGACTTATATGGACTTTGAGGGGTTTGACAAAGAGGCCCTGCAAGCCTCTGTGGTGGATAGTGATACAATTGATACAAGTGATACAGGCGAGGGCCAATAATCTGCCCTTTGCCTCGGAACAAACCCCCCATCCCCGTGTGCCCAGCCATCTTTTCTACTAATGTAAGTGTTAAAAAACCTAATATTATTGATATTTCTCTAATTATTAATTGTGTGTGCATACAATCATAAAATTAAGAAGTTATTTTTAATACAACATAAGTATTGTGTCTGAAAAAGTGGAATTTAGGGGTCGGCCCAGTCTCTATTTCAATTAATCCCATATGTTATGTTGTTCACTTTAATAGTTTCTCGCTTTACGCGGGCCGCCATAGGTTCAATTGACCGCGTAAAGTGAGGGTTCACTGTACATTAGTGTACAATACTATAGTACATTTTATAAAAAGTTTTCCAACTGTATTTCTGGGTAGATTTACATTAATTTCTTCATTTATTTTCATCCATTTACATGCACACACCATACTAAAAGAAACGTAAGAGAAATAATTGACCTTACAGTAGTACAAAGCTGGAGTGATAAATAATGATAAATAAACACGCAGGCAGGCCTTCAGCGTCAACTGTCAAATCTTATCTCAAATAAATAAACAAACAAACGCCAGACATTCTGTTACCTCACCTCCCGCCCCCCCCCCCTCCCCTTCTCACCCTCCTTGTGTTCCCAGACAAAAGATTGGTGATTTCTTTATGTTTATTTTATATAATATCTCAGACTAAAGTTGGGATAATATAATTTGCATTGCTGAAATCCTTGCAAGACAGAGATTAATTTCAATATAAGCATCATATATTTTGCTCAAGATATAAAAAATGTAGTACATTAGTGTACAATACTGTAGTACATTTTATAAAAAGTTTTTCAACTGTATTTTTGGGTACATTTACATAAATTTCTTCATTTATTTTCATCCATTTACATGTACACACCATACTAAAATAAACGTAAAAGAAATAAATGACCTTAGTGCAAAGCTGGAGTGCACATGTACTAATTTGATTACGGTACTAAAATTGTTATATCTAGTGCGAATTACAACATGTTTATATTCAAATAAATCAGTATCTTACAAGAATCCCAGCAATGTTAATTATATTCTCCTAGGTCATATCACTGGCATTTTAAAATGAGAGAAGCTTAGTAGGACTGTTAAATAAACACACAGAGACCTTCGCCTCAAACTTATCACCTCAACCCCCCCACCACGCCCCCCCCCAGCCCCTCGCTGGGTGGTGGAGCCGTCAGTCCCCCCCCCCCCTCCAGCCAGGCTTTCAGGCTTACAGTTTTTATCTTATATAATATCTCAGACTAAAGTTAGGAGATTATAATTTGCATTGCTGGAATCCTTGCAAGGCAGCCAATAATATGAATATAAACGTCATATATTTTGCTCAAGAGATAAAAATTGTTGTACATTAGTGTACAGTACTGTAGTACATTTTATAAAAAAGTTTTCAACTGTATTTTTGGGTAGATTTACATAGATTTCTTCATTTATTTTCATCCATTTACATGCACACACCATACTAAAAGAAACGTAATAGAAATAAATGACCTTAGTGCAAAGCTGGAGTGCACATGTACTAATTTGATTACTGTACTAAAATTGTTTTGTCTAGTGCAAATTATACCATGTTTATATTCAAATTAATCAGTATGTTACAAGAATCCCAGCTATGTTAATTATATTCACCCAGGTCATTTCACTGGCTTTTTATAAGAGAGAAGCTTAGTTACCTAAGAACTGATAAATATACACACGTTAGACCTGGGTCTGTGCCAACTGTCAAACGTACTACCTCCCCTCCCCCCACGCCCCCTCGCTAGCTCCCACCCTCTCCCCCATCTGCTTGGCGTTGCTGGAATCCTTGTAAAACAGTGAATAATTTTAATATAAACGTCATGTATTTTGCACAAGAGATAAAAATTAATCACCTATATCACATTACAGTAGTGATTTAAGAGTAAAAGTGTATATGTACGTATATAGAATTCCACATACACTTAAGTATAAATACAAAGTTTATGTGATCATCGGACAACCTCCATTTCGGTTAACGTCACGTTTCCAAAAATGTATCTAGGACGTTAACCGGCGCATGACTGTATATATGTGTACAGTGGTCCTCGGTTAACGAGAGCCTCGGTTAACGAGTTACTTCCCATAAGATTCTTAAATTCGGTTAACGAGTTTCTTACGAGCCAACCTCAAAAAGTTTTGGCTTGCACTGGGCGGTCAACCAGCTGTAGTATTAGTCCGCCAATACATTAATCGGTTCTAGGGCTTAAATTCCTTACTATTTTAGTATATATCAAGAAGTTTATACTATTCAATAATTTTAAAAGTTTAATATTAAATTTTTTAGCCATTTTAACAATTATTGAACATAATTGAAGGTAAAGTGACTAGTTTAATGCGCGGCATCCAGCCTCTTAACACAGCAAATAGGCGTTAGTCTCTCTCTGTTTTCACTGGAGGTAACATCTTGCTTCAGACTCTCTTCAACTAAACGCTTTTTTTCTGGGTTTCCAAGCAAATTATTGGTCATTTTTAAATTTATTTTACATATTGACAATATATAGCGCAGTGCAGTGTTATTTTAAAGAAAATATTCTTTATTTATAACAAGTTTAACTTTGAAAAGCACGTGTTGACATTGTTTGAATCCAGCATGGGGCCTAAGAGATCAAGAAAAGCGATTTCAATCCAAACCAAGCAGGAAATCATAAAAAAACATGAACAAGGCATTAGAACAAATGCGCTATGCAAAGAATATGGCATGTCGACATCAACTGTGTCGACAATTCTTGCACAGAAAGACAAATTTAAAGAAGTGAAAGTGAGAGACAAATCTACAAGAGTGTTTAAAAGTAGATCCCTAATTGCAGAAACTGAGAGGTTACTTATCATCTGGATTAGGGAAAAACAGATGAAAGGTGATTCAGTTTCTACTGAATTCATGTGTGAAAGAGCCAGGGAGATTTACGAACATTTTAAGACAGATCAACCTGGTTCTTCAGGCACAGAATTTGAAGATTTTAGGGCCAGCAAAGGCTGGTTCGAAAAATTTAAGAAAAGAAGGGACATTTTCAGTGTTGTTAGGCATGGTGAAGCTGCTAGCGCTGATAAGGAAGGGGCAGCAAAGTTTTTAGATGAATTTAAAACACTGATGGAAGAAGAAAATTATCTTCCACAGCAAGTGTTCAATGTGGACGAAACTGGGCTGTTCTGGAAAAAGATGCCCAAAAGAACATTCATCACCAGAGATGAAGCCTCTTCACCTGGGCATAAACCCATGAAAGACCGTCTCACTCTATTGCTCGGTGCCAATGCTTCAGGGGATTTCCGACTGAAGCTTATGCTTGTCTACCATTCTGAAAACCCCAGGGTGTTCAAGCAACAGAAAGTGGCAAGAACAAAGCTTGGAGTTTATTGGAAGTCCAACCGTAAGGCATGGGTGACAAGACAGCTCTTTAATGAATGGGCTGTTGAAGTGTTTTGCCCTTTTGTCAAGAGCTACCTAACCACCAATAAACTCCCTTTAAAGGCTCTTCTCCTCATGGATAATGCTCCTGGTCATGACCCTGACCTTGCCAGAAATTTGGAGTATCAATTTGACTTTGTGAAAGTGTTGTTTTTGCCTCCAAACACTACATTAATCATACAGCCAATGGACCAGAATGTGATCAGCAACTTCAAGAAGTTGTACATGAAGAAAATGTTTAGGAGGTGTCATCAGGCAACTTCCAATGATCCTGAACTAACACTGAAACAGTTCTGGAAGACACAATTCAACATCCTGGAGGCTGTAAAATTGATTGTGTCATCATGGCAAGAAGTCTCCATTAGATCCCTCAATTCTTCATGGAAAGCACTGTGGCCATCAGTAGTCCATGATTTTGAGGGATTTGAGGAAGAAACAGAGTTGGACCAGGAGATTGTGTCCATTGGTCAGTCATTGGGCCTTGAAGTGGAGGAGGAGGATGTGGAAGAACTTGTGATGTCTCATGAGGAGGAACTTACTCCTGATGACTTGAAGCAACTGGATGAGATGTTAGAGGCTGACAATGGTGAGGAGGAAAAGGAAAGTGATGACCATATGTCAAGTTCAGAGTTAAAAGATGTCATTTACTGCTGGGAGAAGTTCAGGAAACTGGCTTCAAGGCACCCAGATGTGGAACAATCTGAACTAACTTTGTGTCATGTTGAGGACACAATGGTCTCCTTCTTTAAACATAAGTTAATGATGATGAGGAGAGATGCCCTACAGACCACAATTGACACTTTTTTCAGTAAAAAACAGAGAGAACAATATGCTAGCCCTCAGCCTTCCAGAGATCGCCTGCTAGCCAGTAAAATGTTTCTCCTCCACCTCCACTTCCTTCTCTTCTCCCTTCTCCTCCTGCACCTCCCACTTCAAATTCACATCATCATCATCATCCAGGAGCCTTCTACATACACACCTCAAAGTAAGTGTACATTTTTACCTTTTTTGTTGAATTTAGGCAATTTTCGGTGAGCTGGAACCATTACCCAAAAACCCATTCTAACCATGGTTTCGGTTTACGAGTTTTTCAGTTAACGAGCAACTTGCTGGAACTGATTGCGCTCGTTAACCGAGGGACCACTTACTTATATATATATATGTATATATATATATATATATATATATATATATATATATATATATATATATATATATATATATATATATATATATATATATATATATATATATACAGTAAAACCTCGATTAACCGACCACATATGGGGGAAGGGGGTTGACGGATAATCGAAAAGGTCGGTTAATGGTACATAAAGTCTACGGAAATAAAACATACATTTTCAAAATATCTTTCCCTAACCTACCTCATTTAAATTCATTTGCCATTCATATTTCAATAGAATTTGCTTCAAAACATTAACCACTTTAGTAAATAAATATGAACCAGCACAGAAACCGTGAATAAAAAATGGAAAAGTCAAAGAACATGTCATCACAAAAATTGTGACCTAAGTCCCAGGTTGCTGATCTGACTTTCTGCCTCATTTACACACAATTGCAAGGTCTCAATTGTTTCTCTTACTATTGACAACACAACATACATACAGGTACATTGTTTCTCACTCAATTCAATTTTTCAATTTCAATTGTTTATTCCTTGATAGAGGAAGCGGGATCCTAGTGCTGTCACTAGGTACCCCTGTACAATAACACCAGAAGCATCTGGCCAGTATGGGGAGGATCATCGTGTCTCTATCAGGGGGTCGTGGAGTGGTGGTCCAGCAGGCGTCACAGAAGCGTTGTGTGTGGGGACATCTTAGGAGGTAGTGGATAAGGGTGCTGCTGTCGGGTCTTCTGCATAATGCACAAGAGCGTTGCTCAGGGGATGCAGGGATACCAATCTCCCAAGCAAAGTCATACCCAATGATGATATGGGCAGCAATCACGTCCCCTTTCCGCGACCCTTTCCCATAGACATACAAGAGGTCAGGAAGTTTACGGAGGACATCGTACCAGGTGGGCGGGAGTCCAGGGGGATGGCTGCTTCCCGAGCTTCTCTCTGTTTGCGGCGAATTTGGGTCCTAATCTGTAAAAGTGTTCGAGGAACAACGTAGTCAGGTGTGGCCTTGTTGCAGCCAGTCTTGCCAAGGCCATCTGCTGCCTCATTCCCCAAGATACCGACATGACTGGGTATCCATAGGAATGTCACAGGACGGCCTGCATCCTGAAGTGTGGATGTTAACCCTCGTATTCGGAGGATGAGGTCCTTATTTTCCCCTGATCCAAATGCGATCCCGTCGAGAGCAGACCTGGAATCGCAGCAGACAAGCAAGGGGCAGAAACCATCTGCTTCTTCCTCAGCGAGAAGGGCAGCAAGGAGGGCTATTAGTTCAGCCTGAGTGGATGAGTGGAGGATGCCCCGTCAGAAACTCTGAGAGACAGTTTGATAGGCTCAGGGGCATCAGGACGGGAGATGTAGACGCCAGCCCCGGCCCTACCTGTAGCGGGGTCAACAGAACCATCAGTGTAGAGGACGACCCTACCTGGGGACCAGTGAGCGATCCTGGAGAGGTGGTATTTGCAGAGAATAACAGGGTTCACCTGGGATTTCGGGAGCGGTCCACCGAGGGCAATCACTTCAGGTTGAAAATCCAGCCAGGGAGAAGGAGACGAACCAACAGCAGGGGTGACAACAATATCAGGCAGGAGGTCGTGTTCCTTAAGGGCTCGGATGAGTGACCCTCGCCACTGTCTTCTAGATGGAGGTCGGTCTCGGACAGCAGTAGTCAAGTTGGTTTGGACATAGTTGCCCCTAGGATCCCGTAGAATGGAAACGGCAGTTTTTAGGTAAAACTCCTGGACACGATCCTGTAAGGGGGAAAGACCAAGTTCGTTATATAGAGAAGTAGAGCGTGTCCACTGAGGAGCCCCAAGGATGATACGAGCAGCTTTCCTCTGGATAACTTCGAGACGGTTGACAGCAGTCCGACTAATGTTGACGAGGGCAGGGGCGGCGTAGTCGACACAGGAACGGACAAAGGACTTGTACATGGTGAGAAGTACAGGGATGGTGGCACCAAGGGAACCCCTGCACATGGTAGAGAGGGGAGCGAGACGCCGAAAGCATATGTCTCGAAGATAGCGGACTTCAGGGATCTGACAACGTGTGCGAGTTACATACACACCCAGGTATTTTGTCTCATTAACCCAGTCCAAGGGCGTTCCTGATAAGAAAAGGGGTGGAGGTACAACACGACCGTGCCACATGGCTTTTGTTTTCGCAGTTGAAAGAAGGAAACCAAGTGAATCACACTCTCTGGAGACCAGATCAAGGGCTTTCTGCATGCTGAGGTAGTCAGGGGCTTGGAGGAGGACATCGTCGGCATATCCTGAGTGGACAACTTCTGTCGGCCACGGGAGTGATGCAATGGAGTGCATGAGAGTGTTAAACAAGGTGGGACTCAGGACTCCACCTTGAGGGGTGCCGAGGTTCATTTCTTGAACAGGAGACATAGAGCCTTCAACGCGAACCCGGGCCTGACGTCCAGTGAGGTAAGAGGCGATCCATTGTAGAAGTCTCCCTTTAACCCCTAACCGGGCAAGTTCAGCTAAAATGAGGGCAGGCTGAGCCGTATCAAAGGCTCCCTTGATATCAAGGAAGACGGAGACGCGGGCAGTCTGATTGCAATAAAAGGAAGCAATGGAGTGTGCTGTGCTGCGATGTTGAATGAAACCATTGAGGGAGTTGTGGAAGCCGCCTATGGTGTGAAGAAGGCGACGATGGAGTATCCTCTCCATCATCTTGCAAACACAGGAGGTAAGACTAATGGGTCAATATTTCCCAGGATCTCCCGGCTTAGGGATCGGGATAATAGTGGCATTTTTCCAGTTGGACGGGAGAACCCCATGTTCATAAGACATATTGTAGAGAGCAAGCAAGGGGCCGTTAGGAATATTAGTACAGGCGTTGAGGACGGAGTAGGTTATCTGACCATCCCCAGGAGAGGTGTCTTTTCTAGAGCGACGAGCACTGTCAAGCTCGAACTGTGTGATGGGATGATCAGTGGGGGCAGGGGAGGTAAGAGCAGCACGAACAACAGGCTCAGACGCATCGATGCGGGCCTGCACTGCCTCCTGCATTGGATCTGGAAGTGCCTCAGGGGAGGAAGCTCGTGCCCAGTCCTCCATTAAAGAGCAGGCAAGGGAGGCAGGGTCAGGGTGGGGAGGAGGCCTCCGTCGAGTACCCCGTATAGCATTAATCCGATTCCATACATAAGAGGGTGACGACTGGAACGATAGAGACCCCGTGAAGGATAGCCAGTCCGCCTCACGTATCCGACGGCGCTGCTGAGGTGCAAAGGAGCACCAATTTTTGAAGTCTTCCCAGTCCTCTGGAGACCAAGACCTCCGTATGGCAGAGTGGAGATCACGGGTTACCTGCCGGAGATGTCTCATGGCAGGGATACGATACCAGTAGTTGGTGGCACTTCTGGGGTGACGGGGAGGGCGTGGAGGGGCAGCGCGATTGACAGAGTCATACACGGCATCAACAAAATCAGCGCTGTAAGAGTCAAGGGACTGGGGGACAACATAGGAATCCGCCCAGGTAGAAAGGTATTGGGTAAAGGAAGGAACAGCATCTTGTGTGAGACGAAGGCGAGGGGATCGATAAGGAGTTGATGTCGGGGCAGAGAAGGAGAGCCTGAGATGGGTAGTAACGGCAAGATGGTCACCATACAGAGCAGGCTCGGTGCAGACGGTAGGATGAAAGGAGGTATGACCGTTCAATAGTAAGCCAACATCAAGGAAACTATGGGAGAGGCGAGTAGGATCGTCAGGACAAAGAAAGCGAACATCATCATCCCCATTAAGAAACTGTGAGAGATGTGATCCATTAAGGGTACATGGAGTGGGATGATCCGGAGTAAGAGTGTGATGGCGGGCATTAAAGTCGCCAAGAACAATAGTGGGAACCCCATCATGGAGGTCGTGAAGAACCTGGGGGTCCAGAGAATCACTCTTGAAATGAACATTGACTACACGAAGGGTCCGGTCACCAAGAGTAAGGGAGACAGAAAGTAATTCAGACGGGGGTCCATGTGAGTCAGGTGAAGGGAGACGAACAGATGGAATAGTGTTACGCACAAGGGTGAGGAGGCCACGAGCCTGCCCACGGTACCGAGGCAGGGTGTAAACAGTATAGCCAGAGAGGCGGAGTGGAGTAACATCGTCTGTGATGGTTTCCTGAAGTAGAGCAACATCTACTTGATGGGTGAGCACAAACTGGGCGAGGTCTGTCCGGCGAGGTCTAAGTCCCTGGATGTTCCATTGTAAGAAGAGGAGGGAACGGCCTCCGGTGTGAGATGAGTCGGAGGGGCTAGACAGGGCTCCAGAGGAGGTACCAAATTCTGTTGAGAGAAATGGAGAGGGAGGAGTGGGAGAGCGAGGGATGGATCCTCCATCTCGGGAGATGGAAGGAGGCGGGTCATCAGGGCTTGCAAAATGCGCCCCTGTTGGGTCAGGGTGTCCAGAATGAGTTGTTGTTGCTTCTGCAATGTCGCAATTGTTTTCACAAACAAGTCGAGTTGGGCTGAGAGAAGGTTGATTTGCTTGGAGTGGCGATCCAGACGGAGAGTGATTGTTTCCATACAACCAACTTGGTGTACCTGTGCAGGAGCTGGAGGTGGCGGCGAGGATTGCCGAGGGCCCGACTGGGCATGTGGTGGTGGTAGCGACGGAGAGGGACGGTGAGGGTTCAGTTGAGTAAGAGGTGGTGGTGCTGGTGAGAGACAGTGGAGGTCCGGGTGGGCAGGAGATGGTGGTGACTGTGTGGCAGGGCCGGCAACGACCTTGTTCCAAGAACGGTAGGGAGAGGGAGGGAGGGGAGAAAGGATGGGTGGTAGGGGTGATAGGGGGGGTGGTAGAGGAGAGGAGATCAATGGGAAATCCTTGATGGATGGAAGAGGCGGTGGTGGATAGGATTGAGGTTTGGTTGACAGGGGCTTCGTCAGAGACGAGGGCGGTGGTAAAAGGTAAGTTTTCCCCGGGCGAGTGCCAGGACGCTGTGGGCAATTGGCATTCCAGGCGTGGTGACTGCCCTGGCAGTTGACGCACCGTGGAATAACTGGGATTTTGTTCTGAATTTTCGATTTGCATTCCACTGTTTCGTGAGGACCTGCACAGAAACCGCAGGCGACCATCCTCGTGCACTCCCAGGTGCGGTGTTTCCACGATTGGCAACGACCACAGATTTTCGGGGTTCCGATAAATCGGTCGAGAGGACAATTGTGAATTGGTCCTACATTCACCTTCGGGGGGAGGGGGCCCACCCACCAGCCGATGAGTTCGTTGGATGGACGTTTGGAGACCTGGTTGATGCGGCGTTCCATGTCCAGTAGTTATTATTTATTACTTTCAATGTACTGTATCCATTCCTCATTATTCATTACTTTTACTGTACTGTATTTCATTGTAGCTTTTTTATTAAAAAAAAAAAAAAAAAAAAAAAAAAATTACTATGTCGGATTCTCACGACCATGTCGGACTTGTCACCTGGATTAGTCCCCAACCCCGGCCGTAAGTCGGGTCTAGTTGTATATATATATATATATATATATATATGTATATATATATATATATATATATATATATATATATATATATATATATATATATATATATATATATATATATATATATATATATATATATATGTATGTATATATGTATGTATGTGTATGTATGTATGTATATATATATATATATATATATATATATATATATATATATATATATATATATATATATATATATATATATATATATATATATATATATATATATATATATATGTGCAAGTAAATCACTGTAGGTGCGCATGATCTAGGTATATGCTGATAACCACAAGGAAAGAAGAAAACACGAAGTTCCCAAGCGCTTTTGTGTAATTCACATCTTCAGGGGTGAGTACAGACTAGAGAGAGAAATACAAATCAAGGTATATACAGTATATACAGAGGAGAGTGAGACCAGGTCCACAATGGTCAGGTATTAGGTAATGACCCTACTAATCTTTAAATAGCACACAACGGTTGGTGGTCAGGTCAGATGGTCAGGTGACCCGGCCTTCTCACCTGGTCACAAATCTTCTTAATTACAAAATTGTCCAGCTTGTACATGCCGTTACTCAAATTCATGTTGAATGCTTCGGTATGTTTAATAAGACTAGATTCTATGATGATCCTACTATCAATTGAATTACATGGTAATATTGAGGAGGCATTATCCCAGTCAATGCAATGCTTGTTATCCCTCAAATGAACAAACAGAGCAGTGGATTCCTGGCTTGTCCTAACACTGTATTTGTGTTGTTTAATTCTAGTTGCAAGATCTTTACCTGTTCGAGTTCGAAGTCGAAAGACGACTTCATTGAACTCATCAAACTATGTATTAAGGATTGCAAATTCGAATTCAATGGGGAATATTATGCTCAAAAATTTGGTATGGCAATGGGTAATCCACTCTCACCTGTATTAAGCAACCTATATATGGAATTCTTTGAAAATAAACTATTAAGTAATATTTTACCACCCTCAGCAGTCTGGTTTAGATATGTTGATGATGTGTTATGTCTCTGGCCATGTAATGAGGACCTAAAAGCTTTCCTGCCACAACTTAACAAATTAGCCCCCTCGATCAAATTCACTGTGGAATTAGAGCAAGACTGTAAATTGCCATTCCTAGACTGTCTGATACACAGAATAGGTAACACTTTTAAGTTCAGTATTTATAGAAAACCAACTAATGTGTGTTCATACATTCATTATTATTCTGCCCACCATAAAAAAGTCAAACAATCAGTATTTTCAACAATGTTTTTACGTGCTTTGAGAATTTGCAGTCCGGAATTCATTGATGAGGAATACAAATACTGTATATATATATATATATATATATATATATATATATATATATATATATATATATATATATATATATATATATATATATATATATATATATATATATATATATATATATATATATATATATATCGCTCATAATTTTGATCCATGCCATCAAACATTTATATCCCTTTTTTAATTGTAGCAAATGCCTCTGCCATTTGCTTCACTGAAAAATTTTTGGGGGGTGCAGGTCCTTCTTCTACATTTAGACTGGCTTCTTCCTCTGCATCTTTGTGTCCAGTTCGATGAGATCTTCGTTACTGAGTTCTTCTGCTACACTTTCAACCAACTGTTCAACATCTTCATTATCAATTTCTAACTGAAGCTGTTACCCTAACTCCACTATCTTGTTACTAATATCTGAAATAACTTCATTTTCATTAAATCCTCCAAAACTGTTCACATATCTTTTCAGGACTTTCTTCCATATTCCATTCATGCAATGTTTTGTAACCCGATCCCATGCTGCACTAATGTTCTTTATACATGACAAAACGTTGTTACTCCTTCCAAAACTCTCTGAGCGTTTTCTCACCTTCAGTAGCAGCAACAGCCTGAGCGAAGGTTGTACGTAAATAATACGCTTTAAAGGCAGCAATAGCACCTTGATCCATGGGTTGGATGACAGAGGTAGTGTTAGGTGGAATTTACGCTACCTTAACATCAGGGTGCATGTCGTCCAGGTGTGGTGGGTGTCCCGGAGCATTATCCAAAATCAGCAAAATCTTGAATGGAATCCTTTGTTGCAGACAATACTCCTTGGCTCGAGGAATGAAACAATTCATGAACCAATCCTCAAACAGTACAATGGTCATCCAGGCTTTCTTGTTACTGCAATAAAACACTGGCCGTGTGTGCTTGCTGACATGTTTAAAAGCCGTGGGGTTCTCTGAATGATAGACCATGAAGGACTTTAGCTTGAAACCAGCAACATTCCCCCCCAACAGAAGTGTAATTCTGTCCTTGAATGCCTTGAATCCTGGCATTGTTTTCGCCTCTTTGTGGATGTATGTCCGCTCAGGCATGCGCTTCCACAATAATCCAGTCTCATCCTCATTGAATATTTGCTCAGGCAAATAATTCCCTTCCACAATCACTTCATCTAACTCCTCCTTAAAAGCTTCGGCAGCACCAACATCGGCACTAGCTGCCTCTCCACTCACCTTAACATTGTGTAGACTGTAGCATTTTTTAAATCTATCAAACCACCCATGACTTCCTGTAAAGGTTTGATCACATTCATCTCCTGCCTGCTCCTTCAGGCTTTGGAACAGGCTTCTTGCTTTAGCCTGTATGGTTAGAAGGCTTAAGGGTACACGCTTCTGTATCTGGTCTTCTATCCATATCACCAATAATTTTTCCATATCGTGGATAGGACCTTGTCTTTTCTTTGATATTATAGTTCCCTTTATAGGTGTTGTTCCTTTCACTACTTCATGAATACGTTCCTTGTCCTTCAGAATAGTGGATATAGTCGAGTGTGAGAAACCTAGGTCACGTGAGATTGTTGCTACTGTTTTTCCATTCTCATGCTGTGTTATTATCTTCAGTTTCATCTCAAAAGTAATTGCCTGTCTCCTTTTCCTTGGAGCACCACCAGCACTCTCACTTTTACGCTTTCCAGTCATTATAAAGTCAATTAAATACGATAATAACGAAAGTTCACAGCGCGATCAGTATAGGATACGACAGCCAAACACAAACAAAGCGCTCCACTGAGTGAGTGTACCCACGAGGCGACCCAAGACACCCCTCCCTCTCGCCCGGGACGGAAACGTTTCGGTACAGAATATGCGCGCGTCATTTGAAAAAAATTTTGGTCACGACGGTCGCAGTCGTATGTCCCGTATGGACGTACGGTCAAAGCAGGTCGTAAGTACCAATGGACGTAAGTCCACGTAGTCGTAAGTCGGGGTCTAGCTGTATATATAGTTTTTTTTACGCATTTCTACATTTACGTGGTACCCTGCCAGAACCAGAATTCCCACTCACTTTACGCAGTGCATCTACTCATATACACAGGTGAAGTATAATTTTTTTATTTAGCTCATAAAATTCATACAAATTACCCGGCCAGAATATAATTTACATTGCTGGAATTCTTACAATTTGATGATCATTTTGAATATAAGCATCATAGATTTTGCATTAGACATACAAATTTTAGATCTAATGCAAGTATTTTGTTTACTCAGAGCAAATATGTTATCTTCTGTGCAAAATATATGACGTGTATATTCAAAATATTCCTAGTCTTGCAAGGAATCCAGCAATGTCAATTATATTATCCTAACTTTAGTTTGAGGTATTATTTATTACTAAAAATGTAAATATACTGTTATAACCCAAAAATTTCTCTGGTAGGGAGGGAAGGTGGGGGTGAGGGGTAGGGAGGGAGGGAGGGACCCAGGGAGCAAGTGGAAAGAGGGGGGAGGTGGGGTATTTTGATTGACAGAAAGTACAGTCGGCCCTTAACATTCGCGGGGGTTAGGTAACAGAGATACCCGTGAATGTTAAAAATCCGTGTACTATTGCTGCCCTCCCCCCCTAAAAAATCCCTGGCCCCCCATGTCCTTATTTACCGTATATACCTGTGTGTAGTTCGAGTTTTTAAGACCAAATTATTTGGCAAAAATTGGGGGTCGACCTCTAAACGGGTAACAGTTTCGTTAGGTTGAAAAATATTTACCAGTAACTACCAGTGAACACTGGAAACGATGCACCAACACACCACCAGCTGTGAGTGTCGGTACAGTTGCCAGGGCAGATCTCTTGCGAGCCCAAAGTAGCCAAATCCATGGTATGGTAGCACAGGACGATGTAAAACAAAGTATTCATTTATTAAAGTTAATTTATAGATACAGTGACCCCTCGGTTAACGAACTCAATCTGTTCCAGAAGGTCGTTCGTTAACCGAAAAGTTCGTTAACCGAAACCATTGTTTCAATGGGTTTTTGGGTAATTGGTTCCAGCTCACCGAAAATTTCCTAAATTCAACAAAAATGGTAGAAAGTTCACTTACTTTGGAGGTGTGTATGCAGAAGGCTCCTGGATGAGACATGATGATGATGTGATTTAGGAATGGGGGTGGAGGAGAAGGAAGAAGAGAAGGCATTGGGGTGGAAGAGAAGTCACCCCATGGCGCCATTTCACCCATAAAATTTTAGCTCTCTTGGTGTAATTCAAGATTATTTTCTTTAAATCAACACTGCACTGCATTATATATTGTCAATATGTAAAATATATTTCAAAATGACCAATAATTTGCTTGGAAACACAGAAAAAAAGCGTTTAGTTGAAGAGAGTCTCAAGCAAGACGTTACCTCCAGTGAAAACAGAGAGAAACTAACACCTGTTTGCTGTGTTAAGAGGCTGGATGCCGCGCATTAAACTAGTCACTTTACCTTCAATTCTGTTCAATAATTGTTAAAATGACTAAAAAATTGAATATTAAACTTTTAAAATTATTGAATAGTATAAACTTCTTAATATTTACTAAAATAGTTAGGAATTTAAGCCCTAGAACCGATTAATGTATTGGCGGACTGATACTAAAGCTGGTTGCCCGGTCAGTGCAAGCGAAAACATGTTGAGGTCGGTTCGTAAGAAATTCGTTAACCGAATTTTTGTTCGTTAACCGAATTGAAGATCCTTATGGAAGGCAGTTCGTTAACCGAAATTTCGTTAACCGAGGCGTTCGTTAAACGAGGGGTCACTGTACTTGACATAAATTTTTGTTCATTACATTTGAAACATCAATCTTTGTTAATTAAATTTGAAAAAAGAGGAAACTACGATACTGGATTTTCATTAAAATATTACATCACAAGTATATTTTACCTTAACTGTGGCTGAATGAATATATTCTCGGAAATAAATATGGAAATGTAATATTTTTGCTGGAATGATGTACATATTATAGTGGGAAGTGGGATAAAATATTATAGTGGGAAGTGGGATAAAATCATGACGAAAGACTTTCGCTTTCTTTCGTTGTTAAAAATATTTTACCGTAATCGCTTTTCGAATGGTTTTCAGTTAAAAAACTGTTGTACTCGTACTGTATTACAATAATATTCTATCCTATCATTAGCCTTTTAATCCCACAACTGAAAACCATTCGAAAAGCGATTACGGTAACATCTTTTGAACGAAAGAAAGCGAAAGTCATTGCTTTCGTCACTTTCCACTGTAATACGTACATCATTTCAGCAAAAATATTACATTTCCATGTTCTCAGAAATAAATGGTAGTTTTGTTGAAACGTAATGTACAGTATTTAACATTAAAATGCAAAAATAGCTATAAAAACAATTAATACACCCGTAATGTACTGGGTGGCATCTCCACTCGTCCCTGCTCCCGCCAGTCACCTCCTCCCCGCTCTATCCCTCCACCTCCTCCACATCGTCACTACTGTTGTATTACAATAATATTCTATCCTAATTGACTTGTATAAATACTAAGATACCATATTTCTGAATATTTTCATTAAAATCCATCTAAATCATTTTCCTTGCCATCGGCAGCACCAAACAGCTTCTCCCAGTCCTCTCCTTGAACAGGGCTAGAGGGTACG